>NW_007727082.1:49993-51111 GCF_000696425.1 Galeopterus variegatus | reverse complement strand
AAAAATAGTCTGACAAGACAGTCTCGAGGATTTAGGGCTGATGCAAAAGAAGATTCCTGAGAGTGCCCCAACCCCTCCGGGAGACCGAGCAGCCCAAGGCAACAAAGGCCAGGAAAGACGGCAGCGGCGACGCAGAGACGGAGAGGAAGGCGAGGGACCGGCCCAGCTCTGGGAGCTTTGTGAGTGACCCCGAGCCCAGCCCCGCTTGGGGGGCAAAGGCCCGCCCGGCCCCCGCTTACCACACCAGGCTAGGCGCCTTCATCAGCGCTGCCTCCATTTTCTCCGGGGGGGCGGAGCCAGCCGGCTCAGATTGGGCAAGCCAGCCATCTTCGCTTGGCACGGCTCCTCACTGAGCTGTGCCACTTGTGTGCCTCAGTGCAGGGCCCCCCGGGACCTGTGGAGCGGCCACCAATCCCACTCCTCCTGCGGATCTCTGGCGGGGCTGGTGGCGTGGGGAGCCCCCGGCCAGCGTCGGGAGGGCAGGGAAGAGGATCCCGGCCAGACTGTCACTCCACCACACCTGGGGCCTCGGCCCCAGGTTAACTCCTTGCTTCCGGGAGGCAGATACCATCTCTGTGGCCTTCAGTTCGGAAAAATCCCAGACTTATTTCTGGTTGGGAGAGGGGTGACCGGGGTGCCCCCGAGCCCGCTTGATCCTGCCGGAGAGCTGGCCTGAGGGCGCCGAGCCGGCTCACGCCGGGGGGATTCAAAGAGGAACTGTGTGCTGTGGGATCCTGCCCTGGGGGGCTCATGCCCTGGTGTGGGAGATAACTCAACCACACAGGGGGCCGCAATACTGGGGGGAAGGTGGGAGGCCCAGAGAGGACCTTGACCAGGGCCGCAGGAACACCCACAGTGTCCATGGCGGAGGCCTGAGACCCCTTGGGGGGGGCGGGGCTGAGAGAGGAGGATTGCAGAAGACACGCCCCAGCCCTGTACTGAGCGCACAGAGAGGGGAGGGGTCCGGCAAAGGAGGAGGAATCTTGGAAAAAAAGATGCACCCTCCGGGAGGCCCCATCGTGTGCACACAGAGAGGGGAAACACCCGGATAGCAAGGCAGAGACTTACAGATCTCACACACCCTGTTGGGCCGGCAGGACAGGATCCAGCTGCCAGGG
>NW_007727082.1:4018-46057 GCF_000696425.1 Galeopterus variegatus | reverse complement strand
CGGTGATGGGCCATAATAATCATATACATTGTATATTGACAAAATAAAAATTTAATGAAAACAACAACAACAACAACAACAACAACAAAAAACAGCCAAGGACAGAATAAAGCTATAGTAATTGCTGTGTAGAGATGAACGGAACAGAATAGAGTCTAGAAATATGATTGTGGGTTACTGTGTGACAAAGTTGACTTTTCAAGCCGAATGATAAAATGGTCAATTATTAAAATAATTTTGGGAAAATTGGCTATCCATTTGAAAAAAAAAAGTTAAATCTCTAGCTCAAAGCATAAGTCAAAATAAATTCCCTATGAATTGCAGATATAAACATCCCTCCAAAACCAACAACTAAAAACTAGTATAACAAAACATGGGAGAATATTTTACAGTCTTGGATGGGAGAAGACTTTCTTTCTTAGCATGACAGCAAAAGAGCAAAAACCCATAAAGGAAACTTTACTACTGATTTAACTACCTTAATTCCTAAAATTTCTGCATGAATTCTGTTGGAGGGAAATCTGTGAATATTTTATCTGTGAATATTTTAAATCTGTAAATATCTTAAATATTTATAATATTAAATATTTTAATATTTTATACTCATTTAGTATAGGCACAGTGGGGTTCCTGTGTAGGCAGAAGGGCCACAGCTCTGGGAATAGGCAATGGCACAAGCAACCATGCGGGGTGGTGGGGGTGGGCTGGGGTAGGAGCAGGAGGAGGGTTACTGCTGAGAAGTGCTCATGGTCGAGCAGATTCTTTCTGCCACAAGGGAGAATTCCTCCTGGCTGATCCTGCTTTGGGAGACATGGTGGTGGCTGAAGCTGCATGACTCTTCTCCTCTGCAGCACTTTGCTTGTTTTCATGCTCCACAGGGTCCTCACCAGGCTCCTGCTGCCCTCCCATGCTCTCTCACCAATGCTCTCCCCCATACTTAGCTGTCCTTTCTTTGCTGTGGTCCCTTTCTGTGGGAGGATCGTACATTGGGCACCTCTAGTCTGCCATCTTGCTCTGCCCTTATCACAGTTTAAAATATGTTTCCTCTCATCAACACAGACTATGCTCATTCTGAAAATTAATGTTCTCACACGGGAGATTTGTAAGTCTAAACAGGTAGCTTATAGACCTTAAGGTGAGCTAAGAGAAATATCTGAAACAGACTGGTAGAAGTCAATACTCCTGGAGGTGGGGTGATGAAGGTTAGGGTGGGATTCATTCCAGTGGATAGGGATTAGGTTTTCTAGAAATTTGATTACTGATTATATGACAGAGTTAGAAGAAGAATTTTCAGAAAGATGTGGGCATGAAAGGAATGAAACAAGATTAAGAACCAGGGACATCCAAAAGAAGGAGACTCCTCTGCAAACGGTTAGCTTCTTGGGTGAGTTTCTCTTGCACTATGAAAAAACATATACTGAAGAGTATATTGTATAAATTATAATTGTCTTTATCCCACTCATTAAAATGTCTGGTACGTCTTCACAACCTGTGGGTGATATTGTAAAGAATAAAGGAAAAGGGCCGAGCCCGTGGCTCGGGAGAGTGAGGCACTGGGAGCGCAGCAGTGCTCCCGCTGCGGGTTTGGATCCTATATAGGGATGGCCGGTGCACTCACTGGCTAAGTGTGGTGCGGCCGGTCTCTAAAAGGACAAAAAAAAAAAAAAAAGAAAAGAAAAGAAAAAGAATAAAGGAAAGGAAACAGTAAGGGGAAGTGTGGCCTGTCCCACTGGAAGGAGGGAGCTCAAAGGCTGGAATGTCAAACTCCCCTCCATGCCCAGAGATGTCCAAATGGATCACTCTACTTACATAAATAACATACTGAGCTGATCATGGATGAGTCATGTTTCTAAGGTTGTCAGATTCTGTGCAGTGTTATGAGGATTTTCAGAGCAATTGGAACCTGCTTGTTGAGATTCTTTATTGTATGATTACAGTGGATTGAATTGTGTCCCCCGAAAGTTTAAAGTGTTGGAGGCTTGGTTCTCACTGTGAAAGTGTTAAGAGGGTGGGAAATCCTGTTATGGTAATTGAAGTTCATATGAACTTCACATGAAGTTGCTTGGAGCCAGCAGGGGAGAAGAGGGCCCTGGTGTCCCCCAGCCCAGCAAGACCACTAACAGGGTTCCCGTGGACCAACATAGGAGCAAGGAGCCACAACAACCGAAAAAAAGGAGCCACTCAGAGGCCGGTGAGTCATCGCAAGGGACTGGAGCATGACATGTCCCATGGGAAGTGTTTGGAGCACAGGCGGTGACGGAGGTGGGCCTACCAGGGGAACAGTGGGGCACAGAAAGGACAGCTGATCTGTCCCCCAATCAGCATAGGACCACTCAGAGGACTGGTCAGTAATACAGAATTGCATGGGGTGCAGTTTGATGAAAAGACTCAGGCCCAGAGTTCCTATACAACCCAGGTGCACTGGATTTAACTAGATATGGAAGTACCTATAAAGTCAACCATTAAAACCTGAGCTGCACAAAAAGCCTTCCCTAGGGAACCAGCAGCAAAGCAGCAATCTAGCTTGTCCACAGAGCTCAAGTACTGGTCCCCACAGGAAGTTCTCCCATTTTAGAAGTAGGCAAAGGACAACAAATTAGTTCCAGCGCAGAGTTTAAGTAGTGGGAACAGAAATAATCCAACACAGAACTGAAAGAAAAAACAAAGTACCCACAACCAAAGACAAAGTTTGATATTAACTAGAAAAGGTCCATTTTACCAAAGAACACCTGTAACACCTAAAAGGACCAAAAGTCCCCTGGGCTACCAAGCCAGAAAGGGGGGAGGGCCGGGGGCCTCAGCCATGCCCCTGAAGCCCACCACCAGTCCCAAGTATGGGGGCCAAGGGCTTCGGCCACACCCCACCGACATGCACAACCAGCCCAGTGACAACCACCGAGCCACCACAGGAAGCAACCCGGGCTCCCCTGAGCCAGGGCTGTGGGGGGCCTTGGCCACAGCCCCCAACACACACAACCAGTCCAGTGACGACCACTGAGCTGCTGCAGGAAGTGCCCCAGGCTCTCCTGAGCCGGGATAGCGGAGGGCGTCAGGCCTCAGCCATGCCCCATTGACGTGTGCAACCAGCCTAGCGATGACCACCAAACCACAGCAAGAAAGGCCCTGGGTTCCTGAGCTGGGGCAGTATGGGTGGGGGGAGCTTTTGCCACACACCCCCTGACATCTACACCTAGCCCCGCAATGATCAAGCCACCAATGGAAGCCCCCTGGTCTCCTCTGTGGGAATGAGGGGGGTGTCACAGGCCTCAATCCCACTCCTCCTTCCTCCTTCTTCCATCCCATTTCCTTCCCCTTTCCCCTTCCCACTCCCTTCCAACTGCTCTGCAACAACTTCATAGAATGTAAAAAATAATATTAATAAAATATAAATAAATAAATAAAACGATAATCACTACACAAATATACCAGAAAGAACAAAACCCACTGGTAGAACAAAAATGCAAATGAGAAAGAGAAATAAAATAAATCTTAACCATGAAAAGCCATAGTGACAATGTAATAATGCCTCTACTTTATTTCTGATTTTAGTAATTTTGGTCTTCTCTCTTTTTTCATGGTCAGTCTAGATAAAGGTTTGCAAATTTTGTTGATTTTTTTAAAGAATCAACATTTGGTCTTGTTGATTTGAGAATAGAGATATTGTTTTTTAATTCCCTATTTCATATATTTCTGTTGTGATCTTTGTTATTTCCTACTTATATCTGCTTTTGGTTTGTTTTGCTCTACTTCTATATTTTCTTGGGGTGGAAGTTTACATTACTGATTTGAGGTTTTTCTTATTTTTAATATAGGTATTTACAAGTATAAAATTTCCTCTAAGCACTGCATGAGCCCTGCATTCTACATATTTTGATATGTTGCACTTTGCCTTTTTCTTAAAGTACTCTCTAATTTCCCTGTGATTTTTCTTTTTACACACTATTTAGGACAGTGTTGGGTTAATTTACACACATTTGTGAGTTTTCTAAATTTCTTTCTGTTGTTGTGGTCAGGTAACACATTTTCTATGATATTATTCTTTTTTTAACTTCTCAATATACATTGTAGTTGATTTTCATGTCCCATAACCCGTTCCTCTTTCCCCACCTTCCTCTCTCCACTCCTCCCCACTACATCATATCTGTTCACCTGTCTTAACAAGTTCAAGGAATTGTTGTGTCATCTCCCCCCCCATTTGTCTGTATATTTATTTATTTTTAGCTCCCACAAATAAGTGAGAACGTGGTATTTCTCGATCTCAGTCTTTAAAAAAAAAAAAAAAAAACGAAAAATTTAAAGAAACAAGTAAGCAAAAGCAAAAGTTCATGGAAAGATTCCATTATCTTTCA
This sequence comes from Galeopterus variegatus, assembly GCF_000696425.1. Taxonomy (NCBI): domain Eukaryota; kingdom Metazoa; phylum Chordata; class Mammalia; order Dermoptera; family Cynocephalidae; genus Galeopterus; species Galeopterus variegatus. Next base: position 41,708 of record NW_007727082.1, on the reverse strand, counting down.
ATTCTATTTTTCCATGAACTATTTGAAGTGCCCTTGTGTTTATATTGTTTTATTAATTTTTTATGCAATTTATGTCACTAAACTTAGATACTTAATTTCTGTTCTTGATTTCTTTTTATTAAATGGACTTGTTGATTTGCTTAGAAATTAATTTGCCTTTGAAAAGTGTATTCATCTTCCTCTGTTGAAATTAATTTGATATTTGCATGCTTTTGGAAGATGTTAGAGAGCTATTTGAAATAATAGTAGAGACTATAAAATGAAATATGTAAATTTTAATAAGTTTTATATCTCCAGTTTTTGTGAAAATTTGAAGCCCTTTCTACAGAGTATTTTGTTATTCATTTGTTATTCAGTTTATGTATTTGTTATTTGAACAAATACATGTGCACATCCTTGTAAAATAAATAAATATTTGTACTGTCTCATCAAAAAAAAATTTAAAATACATAAATAAAATAAAATGAGTATAACCTTAGATTCAATAATTCCTGTCTCAAAGACTTTACTTTTAAATATACTCACACACCTGTACAACACTTATGTATAAGGAAATTCATTTTGACATTTCATAACAGGGAAAACCTGGAATTAATCCAAATGTTTCAAAAGAGTGTACTTGGTTAGAAAAATTATGGTAAATTCACACAATAGAATATTATGCGGACATTAGAGAAAACTAGCTATAGAAAGATGACCACAATAAATTTGTAAAACTTGTAATTCATTAAGTATGGCATGATTCCATTTGTATTTTTGAATAATATGATTGCATTTACTCTGAGGAAACCTTTTTAAAAAAATGTGTAAACATAGTGCAATATTTTTGGGGAGTGGATATTGGATAAAATTTGGGTAAAAGAAAGAAGGCTGAAGGGAAACTTTTACATTTTACTTCATATAATAGTTCATTTGTATGTATATATATATATATAATGTGTATGTGTATATAATATAATTATATGGCACAAGACACAGCAAATGACATGAACAGAAATGACAAGTTGGTGGAAAATATTTACAACATGACAAGTGGGGACAAGGGGTTAACAGCCTTAATATGTAATTAGCTGTTAACAATCATTAAGAAAAAGATTAAAAAAGAAAAACAGATGATGACAATAGCAGCTAAGATTTACATAGCAGTTACCACGTCCATGTTTTAACTTACTTAGTAACCCTTACAACAACTCCAGTTACTATTACTACCTCCATCTTCCAGGTGGGGACATTGAGACCCAAAGAGGTTAAGTCACTTGCTCAAGGTTAAAAATAGCAAGTGACAGTGCAGAAATTTAAAGATAGGCAGTCTGGCTTCAGAACCTAAGCTATAATGGGCAAAAAAATACGGAAAAACAATTTATTAGAGAAGAGGAAAATGGCCAATTAACCCAAAACTGTTCAGTCTCATAATAATAAATGTATATTTTAAAATATAAGACAGCAAGGAATAATTAATTGGTAGTGAGGATATAGGAGAAAAAAACCTGTTGTTACTCTTGATGGGAATGAAGAGTAGTATATCTGTTATGTATCAAAATTTATGTAGCATGTATCAACATATAAAATGTACACATTCTTTGACTTAGCAATTCTGTTTCCTGTAATTTTTTCTGAGAAAATTAATGGATAAGAAAGCCAAGATGTACACACATTATAGAGTGAAAATTTGGAAAAAAAATAAATTACATATGTTATATATATATGTATATATAAATTATATATGCACGGTCATGCAATGCTTAATAATCGGGATATGTTCTGAGAAATGGGTCGTTAGGCAATTTCATCATTCAAACATGATAGAGTGTACTTACACAAACCTAGATGGTATAGCCTACTACACACCTAGGCTATATGGTATAGCCTATGGCTCCTATATAAGTAATGCATTGTGTTACAATGGCTACGATGTCACTAGATGATAGGAATTTTTCAGATTCATTATAATCCTATGGGACCACTGTCATATATGACTAAAACACCATTATGTGGCTCATAACTGTATACATATACACACACACACAAACATATGTACACATACACACACAGAAACACTGGTTATCTCTACATCAAGAAAAAATTTGCACTTTCTACATTTCTGTATTATTTGCTTCATAAATACTATGCACATATTACTTTTATAACCAGAAAAATAGTAAAAATGATGGTTTTCGTACATACACATAGGCATTAGAAATTCTAGGGTTTAGAGATCAGCTCATGTGTGTATGAGTCAGCTACAAGGAAGTACACAGACTTCCTAACCTTTGGATGCTAAGACCAAAAGCACTGCAGCTTTGGGTAGTATAAAAGCAACCAAGAAATACCCTAGAGTTCCTTGAAATCTGAATGCCTGTGTGACAGGAGAACAATACTATATTATAACTTTTTAAAGTATCCTGTCATCTCACCCTAATACCCTGTCCTTCTCAGGAGACCTGGGCCCAGCAGAGAAATCCATAAGCCTGCGGTGTGACTCCCCAGGTGTGGCTCTGGGGACCTGTCCTAGGTCCTGCACAGGTGGGCAGCAAGGGCCACCTCCACGTGCCTGGTGCCACACTTCTGCAGGGGAGTGAGGGAGATGTCTGTAGAAGCCATCATGTTTCAGAGAGTCGGGGCAACTGTGTGCTCTGGATTAGACTCTACTCATCTTGACCCATAGGCTCAAGACCAGAACTACATGCCTTTCAGTTAAAAAACATTTTTTTTTACTTAAAAGCACTTTTTTAAACAACAGGAACTATATAATTTAGTAAAATGTTTATTTTACTGTTTTAGTAAAAATCTCAGATGTGAAGAAAGTTTTCCAACTGGCAAAACCTATTTTCAAGTTTAGAAAATATTCTGCTATTACATGAAAACTCCTGTTTTTACTTTAGGGGTCAGCAAACTTTCTGTAAGGGCCAAATAATAAATATTTTTGGCTTTGCAGGTTACCTGGTCTCTATTGCATCTACTCAACTCTGCCAGGGAAAGCAGAAATAGACAATACGTAAATAAACAGCCATGGTCCCAGTAAAATTTTCTTTACAAAAATAAATGGTGAGCTAAATTTGGCTCTCAGGCTGTAGTATGCTGACCCCTATTTTAGATTATCAATTTTAGAAGTGGTCTATTTTTTTAATGCCTTTTCACCTCTCCAGTTATGTTACCTAGGTTCAGAGGGTGGCCTATTTCTTGAAGTTTTCTTTTGTGGGGTTGTATATACAGTGCTATGTATGGATAGAATGTCCCCCCAAAACTCACTGAAGCTTGATCCCCATTAGTAACAGTGTTAGGAGGGTAGGAAATCAGACTATGTCAGTGTTGAAAGATGGGGTCTTTGAGGGGTGATTGGATTGTGAGGACTATGCCCTTGTGAATGGATTAATCCATTCAAAGAATAATGGGTTGATTGTTTAACAGTCTGCCACGGGCTTGGTTCCGGAGGCTTTATCAGGAGAGCAAGTGAGAAGGTTAGCTTTCTTGCCATTCTTGCCATGTGAGGCCATGAGTTGCCACATGACTCTGCAGAGACTCTCCATCAAGAGGAAGGCCCTCACCAGATGTGTCCCCTGGACTGTGACCTTCCCAGCCTCCAAAACTGTTAAGAAATAAATTTCATTTTTTAATAAATTACCAAGTTTCAGGTATTCTGTTATAAGCAACAAAAAACAGAATAATACATATAGCCTCTCTCCCAAGAAATGAGATGTGCCTCAATGCCATTTAATTGTACCCAGCTGGGCCATTCTCAAATCCTAAGGCAAAGATACAGGGATGTGCACCTTTCACAGCTGTTCTCCTTCCTTGGAATAGCTACGTGATTATAACACCTGTCACAATCCCCCTGCCATATCTTAAGCTCCCCTCCATGCATACACACAAGGCTCAGTGTTGGGCCCTATCCTTTAAGAGAAAATGGATGTAACTAAAGAGATGGTATAGAGAGATTTAGAAATGACTTGGAAGAACTGTATACAGACAAGACTGCAGAATGTGTATGCACATGTGACTAAGGATGTGGGTGCTATTCATGTCTGTATTTTGTTGACAGAAAAGTACAGTGCGTTCAACTCAAAAATCTACTGTGAATTCACACGATGCAATGTCTACACCAGAAACCACCTCGCAAAAGAAAGGAATGGCTAAAGTAATGCTCACCCACCTGACACTTCCCATTTAAACAGTATAAACATCGGGGGAAAGAAAGCTTGCTTAAAAAATAAACAATAAGTGTAGGGAAGAATCAGGAATGAAAACAAAAAATCTCTGAAGTATCCTGAACCCCAAATTGGTAATGTATTAATCTTGAACAATGCTTGTGAATGACAGCAACAAGGAGAAAATGCATAAAATCCACATTTCTTCTTTTGTTGTAAATTATGATTCAAACAATAAATACTTATTGAGAACCAACTAAATACCAGGCATTGGCTAAGTGTTTAGACATATAAACACTGTGTAGTATTTTCCTTTGAAAACTGCCTACTAACAAAATATAATGCATTTGAATTGTAGATATAAGTGGGGATTATATATATATATCCAAGAATCATCCAGATACTTAATATTTTAATAAATGACCAACATTCATGAATGTTCCTATTTGAGCTAACAAATCCTTTTTTTACAATAAACAGGATTCTAGCAGTTTCTCTCCTAGATTATGATGCTTATTATATTTAAGAGCATGTGTTTAGAAGGTGGTTTAATATTAACTTGTCCATTAGGAAGAAGTCCTAAGAAATGTTAGATTCACCCTGCAAATTGCTTATGAGCATGCCCTCCAAATGAAAGCTTTAGCTCTGATTCAACATAGCAGAGCAATGTTGCTGCCTGGAGGTGCTGAGAGTATAAGCAAACCTCTGAATGCTGAGCTACTTACAGCGAAGGGGTGGTAGGGGGCAGCGGGGGGAGCTCCACGGGGCCCTGTTGGTGGAGACAGCATGGACAGTCCTGTTGAAAAGATGCCAAGTGCGCTGAGGTTCAACCCCGGGATCAAATTGGCTTGTTGCTGGGAACAGAAATGGAGAGAAAAGATGAGGGAGGAGACGAGACAGGCCCAGTATGCCTGGGTCAACTTCCATCACAGGTGTCTCCTATTCAGCTCTGCCTTGGCCCTGTGAGCCTCTTCCCCAGCCTGTATTGGGAGTAGGTGCCAAACCTCAACCTAACTGTTGTGTTCCTTCAAAGCTTCTCTGCCACCCTTGGGAATGTCTACACATCTTAACATGACAAACAAGGCTCTCTCTGGGGACCCAGGCCACCTTATCAGCCTTTGTCCTGCTAACTGTTCATCCCCACCTTACCCAATCCTGCTCCCTGGACAGCCCGTGCTCTCTCTCACCTCTGAGCCCCTGTAAATGTTGTCTCCCCTGCGGGAAGTCTTTCTTTCCCTCCTCACCTGGCTGAGTCCTACTCACCCTGTGGTTTTCACCTGAGCTTAGGTGTCCCCTCACACAAGAAGCTTTCTCTCACCGCAAAGGTCTTAGCTCAAGTGCCTTGTCCATGCTCTCCTAGCAGTTCTATGTTTCCTTAAAACAGCATTCATCACATGGTACTTGAATTGCCTGTTTAGTTATGTCTTCCCTTTCCCTTTTTAGACCATAATTTCCTTGCAGACCGAGACTGTCTTAGCGTTGTGTTCTCAGTGCCTGGTATATAGTAAGTACTCAATAAATATCTGTTGAATGACTACACTTAAAACAAAATGTATTAACAGTTTTTTCTAATTCTATCCAGGGTAAGATCAGACCCTTCACTAGGACATCACATACATAAATTCCATTATCCAGGTTTGGGATGGTTCACAACTTTGTCTCTTCAATATTCAGCTGCCAGTTCATGATCATCTTGCTTGCATATTTAACATTGAAACATAAAGATGCTCACATAGACTGGAGGTGAGTTTTAACTACATACTCCTTCAGAGGCAGAGAATGTAGTCACTCATCCCAGCCTGTGTCCAATCTGTCCCCGTCTTTGTCTCCCTGAACACAAAGCTGTTTTCTAACATTTTATATTTTCTTATCTGTGACTGCAGTCATCCAGTAACTTGCCTTCTCTTACAATGTTTGAAATAGCAAAGCTGGAATCCTTCATCTTTACCTCATTTGGTATAGAAGATCTAGTAATTCAGTTATGAATCTATCAGTGTATGACTGTGACACAGACATGAATGAATCACTTGGGTGAAGATGTTTGGGTCACCCAGACCCTTTTGTAGCTTTCCCTGGTGTTCACAGAAAGAGATGTTTATTATAAGATGTCAAGAGCCCACAAGAAGAAAATGAGATTGTCAAATAATACTTCCACAAATATTCACATGTCCAAACATGAAGAAGAGGTCACACTGCAGTCTTTTCCTCCACCTCTCATCATGCCCCATAATTATCATGTGATGTGGGCTGCTAAGGTCGGGGACAGAGTACTGACCTGAGTAAAGAGCACTGTGGAAAGTGCTGCAGTGAGGAACTGTGGTTTAACTTGCAGAGTTCTTTGTCAACATTTATTCCTCTATGAAATGTTATCAGGTCTGAGATTTGCTTCAAAGTCATGCAACAGGGATGGGAAATGGAAGAAGGTTCAGATGAAACAAAAAAGGCCATCAAGTGATAACTGTTGAGGCTGTATTATGGGCATATGAGGGCTTATTGGAGCATCGTTTCCACTTTTGTATATGTTAGACAATTATAATAGAAAATGAAAAAATTTACTCCTCTGAGCTGAGCTTGGGCTTTGCTAATGGACAAATATTTTTAAGATTTTTTGAATGCCACACTGATGTCTGTCTCCCCATTGTAAAGTGGGAACTAGACAGCAATAACAGGAAGAACAAAAGCAAGTCTGCTAGATTAGTGAGTGCTCAGGTGGTTGACAACATTTATTGGACAATCTAAAAGTGGAGATCATTGGTTAGAGTGTGGTGCTGATAACACCAAGGTCCAGAGTTCGATCCCTGTACCAGCCAGCCAGCCACCAAAAAAACCAAAAAACAAAAAAAACCCCCCAAACAAACAATAAATAAAAAGTGCAGATCAGTAAGCAAGAGATGAAAATTAGAAGTTAAATTCAAACCATGTATTCTTAACATTTAAAAAGTAATTGGATAATATTACAGAAAGTTTAGAAAGTAGAAAAAATCCCTAATATACCAGCTATTTTTATTTTAGTAGGTAGCATTCCAGTCATTTCAATACATAATCATTTTACATAATTGTAACCCTAGTTATATATACTTTCAAATCTTGCTTTTCTTGATAAATATTATATCATAAGCATTTACTCACTTTACAGTCTTCAAAATTATGATTTTAATGGCTTCACACTATTTTTCTAGTGCATTTATCATAATTTACTAGTTGGTTTCCTGATTGTTTTAATTCCTTTATCCTAAGAAGTCAGGAAAAACTGCATACCTATTCTGAGGCACTTCCTCATTAGCTGAATGTCAAGTATTCTTAAGGAGGCGTGGGTCCTGCCTGAAAATACATGTAAAAACCAGTGGAGAAGAAAGCATTAGGCACTTACATTAACAGCCAGCATATCGTTTTCAAAGGCCTCACGCAGCTTCTTCATAATCTCTATCTCAGCATTGGCACAGGCCTCAACTGAGCCCTTCACAGTGATGGTTCTTTCCGGGTTGTATATGCTCAAATCCTGCAAACTAGCCAATGGGAAAAAGAAAATTTTCCTTTTTCATCAGGAAAAATAAAATCCCAGAAAAATCACAAACAAGTCTTGGTAGTGTAAGAGGAGGAGACTAGATATCACTGTGGTGTAGAGTCCTTGCCATCTATCTCAAGTCTTCCTACTAACTTAGATCACATCCATAGTGGAAAATGTCTTACTGATAACTATTCATGCATTTGTTTTGATAATTATGGAGATATTTACATTATTTATTTTATTTTATTTTATTTTTTTGTCCTTTTTGAGACCGGCTGCACCGCGCTCAGCCAGTGAGCGCTGTGAGCGCACCGGTCATCCCTATATAGGATCCGAACCTGCGGCGGGAACGCCACCGCACTCCCAGCGCCGCACCCTCCCGAGTGCGCCGCGGGTTCGGCCCGAGATATTTACATTATTTATGACTATATTCCCATTGTAGGGGAAAGTAGATGAACAGGTCGGGTATATTGAAATGCTCAAGTTTTCCATTATTGGACAAAATTAATCTAAATAGGTGGCTTACGATGAGATTGTTATCTTGGTCCCTGTCTCATGTTCAATTTTCTTCAAATTTCTGCCTTCTTTCCCAATCAGTCTTCCAACCAAGCCATTGTGGGCCAAGATTTTCAGAGGGATCTCTTCAGCTCTGTAAGAGACAATGATTTAACACTTAAGATAGACACAATGACTGCCTCCCAAGAGCCATTACCCCTCCTTTTTTCTTACAAATGTTAGCTATTTTGTTCAGACATCAAGTGGCCATAGGCTTTAGGAGAAGCCAGACCTCTCACCAACCCCAGTTCATGAATTTTCATTAACATAAGTCAACCATGGTAATTCTACTCCCTTGTAGTGATCGGCTGGAAATGGTCCATAAGGCAGATCTGGCCAATGAGGCATATGAAAAAGTCTGCTGGGTAACTGTAGAAAGGTTTTCCTGGCTCTTACAAAAAAGGGAGAGTGATGTCAGCAAGACGGAAGAAACTATAAACCCTCTTCCCCACCCCCTATAAAGACAATGAACTAACAACAATAGCTGTACCAGAATACTTCTGTGATAATTCCAGAGATCAGCTGAGAAGCTATAACACCAAGGCCATTGTAACCCAGGAAGGGTTACAAAAGAGATTCCAGCAAAAGAGATAAGAAAATTCATCATCTTGGGCTTGCCATTTATGGCCCTTCCCCTCCATGGCATAGCAAAGAGCAACTGGGAGGAAACCCCACAGCTTTGGCTCCTCCCATGAAATAGAAACAAAAGACTGCATCACACATCCAAATTTCTGGCTTGTTTGGGGGCTTCCCAAAGGACTGGTTTTTCTGTCACTGACTGAGAACACTGATAGGATCACACCAGAGTTGGAAGCCACTGAAAGCAGAGGCAAACAGCATGTTAGAACTTAAGTTCCACAGCCAAACACCAGAGGAATCAAGAGATCAAAAAAGGTTTGAGAGGTCCTTGAACCTCTATCTAGGCTTATTAGTGAATGACCTCCCCTGCACGAAGCTAGCACACAAAGACTGGGAGAAGCAGTTGTTTTTTCAAATGACCAAATTCCAACAACAACAAAATAACAAGGCACACAAAGAAACAGGGAAAGATGGCCCAATCAAAAAACCAAAATAAAACTTCAAAAGTTGACCCTAAAGAAACAGATCTATGAACTGCCTGACAAGAATTTAAAATAACTGTAAAGCTGCTCAATGAGCTAAAAGAGCACACTGATAGAAAACTAAATGAGATCAGGAAAACAGTGCACAAACAAAATGAAATTACCAAGAAAGAGACCAAAACTATAAAAAAAGAACTTAACTGAAACTCTGGAGATGAAAAATATAGTAACTAAACAGAAAAATTCTTTAGAGGGTTCATCAGCAAGCCTGTTCAGGCAGAAGACAGAACCAGCAAACAGGAAGAGAGGTCATTTGAAATCATTAAGTTGGAGAATAAAAAAGAAAAAGGAATGAAGTGAAGGGAGCCTAAGGTTCTTATGGGACACTACCAAGCAGACTGATATATGCATAATAGTAGTCCCAGAGGGAGAAGAGAAAAGAAAGAGGCAGAGTTTATTTGAAGAAATAATGGCTGAAAACTTCCCAAATCTAAGGAAAGAAATGGTCATATAGATCAAGAAGTTTAAAGAGGTCCAACTGGGATAAATCCACAGAGAACCACACCCAGACACATTATAATCAAACTATCTAAAAAGTCAAAGATAAAGAGAAAATCTTGAAAGTGAAGAGAAAACCAACTTGTGACATACAAGTTTCTGCAAGAGACTCATTTTAGATCTAAGAACACACATAGGCTAAAAGTAAAAGAATGGACAAAAATATTCCATGCAAATGGTAACCAAAAAGAGAGGAGGAAGTGGCTATACTAATATCAGACAAATAGACTTCAAATAAAAAACTGTTGCAAGAAAAGATGAACATTATATAACAATAAAAGGGACAATCACCAAGGAGATATAACAATTGAAAATATTTGTGTACCAAACTTCAGAGCACCTAAATATATTAAGCCAACTTTGACAGAATTGAAAGGAGAAATAGACTGCAACATAATAATAGTAGAAAACTTCAATATCCTAATTACAGTAATGGGTAGAACTATCAGACAGAAGAACAGTAAGGAAATAGAGGACTTGAACAACACCACAGACCAAAAGATATATTCAGAACACTCTAGCCAACAACAGAAGAATATACATTTTCTCAAGTGCACATGGAACATTCAAGGATAGACAACAAGGTAGGACATAAAACAAGACTTAACAAATTCAAGAAGACTGAAATCATACAAAGCATCTTTTCTGATCACAATGGAATGAAATTAGAAATCAATAGCACAGGGAAAAATGGAAAGTCTACAAATATGTGGAAATTAAATGCCACACTCAAACAATGAATGGGTCAAAGAAGTCACATGGGAAATTAGAAAATACCTTCAGACAAATGAAATAAAAACACACCATATCAAAACTTATGGGATCAGGCAAAAGCAATGCTAAGAGGAAAGTTTACAGCAGAAAATGTGTACATTAAATAAAAAAATGTCTCAACTGAACAACCTAACTTTTTCACATTTATTTCTTCATATTTGTGGGGTACAGTGGATATGAACAACTTCACATCTCAAGAAACTAGAAAAAGAAGAACAAACTAAACCCAAAGCTAACATAAAGTGGAAAACAACAACATTAGAGCAGAGTAAACAAAATAGAACATAGAAAAACAAGATAATCGACAAAATTAACAGTTGGTTTTTTTAAAGGATCAAATTGACAAATCCTTGGCTGGACTAACTACAGAAAAAAAAGAGAACACTCAATTAAAATGAGAAATGAAAGAGGGGATATTATAACCAATGCCATAGAAATAAAAAGGATTATAAGAAGAAGAAGAGGGAACATTTCCAAACTCATTTGATGAAGCCAGTTTTATTCTGATACCAAAGCCAGATAAAGACACAAGTAAAGAAAACTGCAGAGGGCTGGCCATTTAGCTCACTTGGTTAGATCCAGGTGCTGATAACAACAAGGTGAAGGTTTCAGATTCCTTGGAGAGGAGGGGGAAAGAAAGAAAGAAAGAAAACTATAGACCAGTATCGTTGATGAATACTGATGCAAATCTCCTCGGCAAAATACTAACAAATCAAATTAGACTGCATATTAAAAGACTATATGCCATGACCAAGTGGGATTTATTCCTGGAATGCAAGAACGGTTCAACATACAAAAATTAATCAATGTAATACATCACATTAACAAAAAGAAGGGGAAAAAACATAATCATCTTGATTAATACAGAAAATCATTTGATAAACCTCAACGCCCTTTCATGATAAAACACCCAACAAACCAGGAATAGAAAATTACCTCAACATAATAAAGGTCATTTATGAAAAGCCCACAGCAAACATCCAACTCGATGGTGAAAGACTGAAAGCTTTTCCTCTAAGATTGGGAATAAGGCAAGAATGCCCATTCTCACCACTTCCATTTAATGTAGTATTGGAAGTTCTAGCCAGAGCAATTAGGTAAGAAAAAGGGGGGAAAAAGGCATCTGAATTGGCAAGGAAGACAAAAATAATCTCTATTCACAGATGACATGATCTATTGGAAGTTCTAGCCAGAGCAATTAGGTAAGAAAAAGGGGGGAAAAAGGCATCTGAATTGGCAAGGAAGACAAAAAATAATCTCTATTCACAGATGACATGATCACATATGTAGAAAACCCTAAAGATTCCACAAAAAATTATTGGAACTAATAAATGTACTTAGTAAAGTTGTGGGATACAAAATCAACACACAAAAAATCAGTTGTGTTTCTATATACTAACAATGAATAACCCAAGGAGGAAATTAAGAAAACAATGCCACATGCAACAGCATCAAGAAGTATAAAATACTTAAGAATAAATCTAAACAAGAGGGTAAAAGACTTGTACACTGAAAACAACAAAAAGCTGCTGAAAGAAACTAAAGACAAAAGTAAATGGAAAGATATTCTGTGTTTATGGATTGAAAGACTTATTATTGTTACAATGTCCATACTACCCAAAGTGATCTACAGATTCAAGACAAGCCCCATCAAAATTCCAGTGGCATTTTCTGCAAAATCAGAAAAATTCATCCTAAAATTCAAAAGAATCTCAAGGGACCCTGAACAGCCAAAACAATTTTGAAAAAGAAGAAGAAAGTTAAAGGACTCCTTCCTTCCTTTCTTCCTTCCTTCCTTCCTTCCTTCCTCCCTCCCTCCCTCCCTCCCTCCCTTCTTCCCCTTCCCTTCCCTTTCCCCCTCCCTTCCTTCCCTCCCTCCCTCCCTCCCTCCCTCCCATCCATCCATCCATCCTTCCTTCCTTCCACCTTAAATGTGGTGAGCCTGTTTCATTTGTATATCCATAATTTTTTTCAGCCTAGGAAAGTTTTCCTTTGATTGTATCTTCTATTATTGTTTCCATTCTCATTACTTTGGGCTAAGTACCACAGTAATGGGCTGGCTCAGCATTCTTTGTTCTACAAGCATATCATCTTTTTCATGTGTTTTTTTTTTTAATCTGCTTATTTTCTTTTGCATTTTTAGAGAACATCTCATACTTTTTTTTCATATCACTGAATATATATTTTCTGAGGCATAAATTTTGCTGTTTATTGCCTCTATGCTCCTTTGTTTCTATCCCTGCTTTGTTAGTTTTTAAAAACATAAAACATAAGCAAACACATATTTTAAAAATACCACAAATATATCTTGACCGGTAGGGGGATCGCAACCCTCGGCATGGTGCGGTCTGCACCACGCTCAGCCAGTGAGTGCATCGCCCATCCCTATATAGGATCTGAACCTGTGGCCTTGGCGCTCCCAGTGCCGCACTCTCCCGAGTGAGCCACAGGGCCGGCCCAGGACTCATAATTTATGATTTCAAAACATATTATAAACTTACAGTAACCAAAACAGTATGGTACTAGCATAAAGAGAGACAAATAAATCAATGGAGTAGAATAGAGAGTCCTGAAATAAACCCTCACATATGGTCAAACAATTTTCAACAGGATGCTGAGACCACTTGACAGAGAAAGAACAGTTTCTTCACCAGTGTTGGGAAAACTGGATATACACATGCAAGAGAATGAAGTTAAACCCTTACCTTACACTATATACAAAAATTAACTCAAAATGGAATAAAGACTTAAATATAAGACCTAAAACTATCAAACTCCTAAGAGAAAACACAGGAGAAAAGCTTCATAATACTAAACATGGCAATGATTTATTGGATATGACACAAAAAGCACAGGCAACAAAAGAAAAAATAGACAAACAGGAGTACATCAAACTTTAAAACTTTTGAGCATCAAGGGTACAATCAACAGAGTGAAAAGGCAACCTATGGAGTAGGGGAAATACCTGAAAATAATTTATGTAATAAGGGGTTCATATCCATAATATATAAAGAACTCCTACAACTCAACAATAAAAAAATTACATAAACCAATTTAAAAATGAACAAAGAACTTGAATAGACATTTCTCCAAAGATGATATACAAATGGCTAACAAACATGAAAAGATGCTCAGTATCACAAATCATCAGAGAAATGCAAATCAAGACCACAATGATACATCATCTCACGCCCATTAAAATAGCTGTTATCAAAATAATAGAAAATAACAAGTGTTGGTGAGGATGTGCAGAAACTGAAACTCTTAGGCACTGTTGGTGGGACTGAAAAAATGGAGCAACCACTATGGAAAACAGTATGGGAGTTCATCAAAAAATTAAAAATAGAATTACCATATGGTCCAGCAATCCCCCTTCTGGGTATATATCCAAAATTAGTAAAAGCAGGATCTCGAAGAGATATTTGCCCACCCATGTTCATAGCAGCATTATTCACAATAGCCAAGCAGTGGAAGCAGTACAAAATGTCCACCAATGAATGAATGGATAAACAAAGTGTGGCAATATACATACAATGAGATATTATGAAGCCTTAAAAATGAAGGAAATTCTGTCCCATGCTACAACATGGATGAACCTTGAGGACATTATGCTAAGTGAAATAAGCCAGCTACAAAATGATAAATACTGTATGATTTCATTTATATGAGGAATCTAAAGTAGTCAAATTCATTGAAACACAAAGTAGAAGGCTGGTTACCAGGGGCTGAGGGAGGGGGGAAAGGGAGGTTGTTTTACAGGTACAGTTTCAGATTTGCAAGATAAAAAAGTTCTGAAGTTAAAAATGTTCACAAATTAATTATATTCACAACAATGTGAATATAATTAACACCAATAAACTATACACTTAAAAATGGTTAAGACAGTAAATTTTATATTATGTGGTTTTTACCGCAACTTTTTAAAAAGTTTTTTTTTAAAAGTCATAAGGAAGTGATGCCATCTCTTTCAATATGTAAATGTTCTTCTGTGGGAACACAATGATCACTACAGTCATCCTGTCACCAAGGGAGTATGAGACATCCTGAGGAAACTAAAACAGAAAAATGTCCTGGGTCTTTTAGCCTATGACTCAACTGATCTTGGAATTACTCTATTTTTAAGACTTATTGTTACATGACTAATAATCACTTCTTATTGCTTAAGCCCCTTGTATTTTCTGTTACTTGAGACCCAAAGCATCTAGATGCATTACTACTGCCTCTAAATGAACAGGATGCATGTAGAAGCTAGCCTAGAATGTAACTTTCAGAAGACAGGGATTTTTGTCAGCTTTATTTATTGCTGAGTTCCTGGCACATAGTACAGTGCCTGGCATATAGTAGGTACTCAATAAATATTTAGTAAATAAACAAAAGAAAGTTTAGGATTTTTGTTGTCCTACCTCCTACTCACCACACTCAGGGCTCTGTCACCTACACCAGTAGACCTTCTCTGAAATCCCCAAATCCCCTCCTGTCCCCCACTAAAACCTTGATTAAAACCTCCAGTAACATGTAGTCATGGGACACTGCATTTTTCCACTGTAGCATTTCTCACAGCTGCACTTAATTACTTATTGGTGTAATTATTTGATTAATGAGTGTCTCTCCCACTAGACTGTAAGCTCCATTAAAGCAGGGACTATGTCTTGTTCATGGTTGTAGCCTCAACTCCTAGCAGCACAGTGCTTAGCACAGTGAAGACATTAAAAAATTATTTCAAAAATAGTCCAACTCTATCTTGGTTCTACATAAAAACTTAAAAGTCCAATTTGTAAATCAGTCTTTTTGACTATACAGAATTTTGTATGTTGCTTGAACGTAGGTCAAAGGACCAAGGAGGACGTTATTTATAACATTCTCAATAACTTGGATAAGAGAGGGGCTTCTTCAAATTAAGCCATGGTATTTGGGGATTCTCAAAAGCCTCAAGTAGAGTACATGATTCAAGAGGTTGGAGTCCCTTATGAAATCTGAGAATAGATTTGCAGTGTTCTTTTTTTAAGGACTCTTTCACCTTCCTGGCTTTGGAATACTCATGTTTGACATTATTTGCCAAATTAATTTTATATTTCATTCATCCCTTATGGTTTTCTCTATAAAACTGCCACCACTGCCCTCAAACAGATTTTGCGTAACTGACATAGTCTTTTTTTACTATTATATTGTCTATTCCATTACCATTTGTTCATTTATAATACAAAATCAGTTTATTTAGTAAGAACTGTATTTTCCACTAAATTTGGTACAATAGTCATTATACTATGGAATCCTAAGAAAGATTACATAAAAGAAAGGAATAGGGGGAGATAGAAGAAAAAAGAGGAAGAAGAGTGAAGTAGCAACTTGGAAATGAGTTTCTCTTACTTAAGGAAATGTAATCCAATTTTAAGAATGCAAACGATTTAAAAGTATGGTGGGTAAAACCTTTTCTAGAACAGTAAATGACGGCTTTGGTGACAATGTATGTTCTATACCTACATTGTCCAATACAAAAGCCATTAGCCATGGACCTGGCTATTTAAATTTGAACTAGAGAGAATTAAATAAAATGTTCAGTTCCTCCACTGCACTGGTCACCTTTCAAGTACAATCATATGTTGCTTAGTGACAGGGATACATTCTGAGAAATGCATTGTTAAATGATCTCGTCATTGTCCAAACATCATAGACTGTGCTTACACAAACCTAGATGGTACAGCCTACCACATACATATATGGTATAGCCTACTGCTCCTAGGCTACACCACAATTGTACATGTGGTCAGTCGTTGACCAAAATGTCATTATGCAGAGCATGTCTGTACTCAATAGCAACAGGCGGCTAGTGGCCATCTTACTGAACAGTGCAGATATAGAATATTTCCATCATTGTAAGAAGTTCTACAGGACTGCACAGGTCTATACATTCCTACCAATAATCACTATCAATGCTATAACACCAAGATCAAAGTTTTGGATCCCCATACCGGCCAGTGCCAAAAAGTGAAAAAAAGAAAAGAAAATTACTACCAATGGGTAATGGAAGCATTAGGATCACCAAGAGAAACACATGAGTGAACAAACAGCTATACTGTAAATGTAAAAAAAATCTATTTTCCACTCTATTCTTCTTGGGAATAAGTTTCTTAAACATACTTCCTTCCCTGCTCCCTTTACTGAGTATTAGATTTAGAGCTTTTAAAAAATTTCTTGCATTAAATGCAGGAGGACCTACTCTTATTCTCTGTTGAGTGTTCTGAGCATTGTGCAAACTTACAGTTTGGTCTCATCAGCCTCTTTTTGCATGATTTCAAGAATCATGCGGCATGCTTCAGAGGTCCCCTCTGGGGTGGCGTGGATGGTGACAGGCTTCTCAGCAGCCCCGGAGTTCTCCTTTCTATGGATGTCTACCCTGTAGGAAAAGAATCAGAAGCCATAAGTACAACATCATCTGGAATAGGACCCTAGTCCCAAGAAAGTGTCACATCAGCCAACGCACAGCAAGGACACAGACAAGGAAGCGTCATCAGCATGTTTGCAATTCAGTGTCATTCTCCAAGAAGGAGGGAAGCAGTGCAGGGGATCTTGTGCCAAACTTTAATTCTGTGCAGCTCCATTTAGAAGGGAATGGTTCTTACAGTAGTGCTTTGGGACAAAGGCACCAAGCCAACTTGGTGATGAAGTCAGTTTGGTAAATGAACTATTTTGTGTAATCTTTCAAATGATTGTAGAAGTGAAGAGTAAAGTGAGAAGGATCATCCTGAACATCGGCACAGTGCCTGTCTCTGAACCAATTGCAGCTTTCAAAAGCCATATGTTAATCCAAACCCAAACACCAAATTCAAGCAAGCTTTATATATTTGTGTGTGGATAGAAAACAGAGGCATGCCCTCTCTGTCTCTCTAAGTTTTGGTCTCCTTTCCATTGGCAGCCTGCCTTCTTCCAGGCTCTTAAAACTCATGGCTCAGAAGTTTGATGACTTTATCAGACTTCTTTGGGTAGTCGTGGCTCTACTTGTTTTTGTTAACTTTCAAAATCACAAAATTGATTGTATCCCTTTTTACTTTGGCTGTTAGAAAGCCCAGTGTCAAGTCTTTGGCTTACCTCTAAAAAAATGGATATGTACTTTGAGAGCTAATCTCACTTCTATTTAAATTTGTTGCATTTTTTAAAACGACCTTCAATAATTTTTTTGAACAAAAAGGCAGATAAGTAAAAATCACTTTCACAGAAAAACAAACTTGGAGGAAAACAAACTGATTTTAAAATAAAAGGAACACCAGACAATAACTTCCCTCTCTACTATTTCATCACTTCATTTCTAAGATTCTGCACTCTGGGACTCATTTATATTAGTGTCTATTATTTGGAGGTAACTCAGACACTTTGAAGAAAATAGCATTTTCTCTTTCTGGTTACAAGATACTCACTGAATGACCGGGATAAAATGCACTAGTACATGTAAATAACTAGTATTTGTCAGTAATTCGGTGCTTTACAATTCAAGTGCTTTTGTATTAATTATTTCATTCAATCTGCCTGACTATACTAATTCTTATAATAATCCTGGCAAAACAGATAGTAACCTCCTTTTTACAGAAGAAGCAATTGATGCTCAGAGAGGTTAATTTTTTTCCCCAAGATCATACAGGCATTAAGTGGTAAAACTTGAACACGAGTCTTTGTTTTCAAGTCCTGTGCTTTCCTCATTACACTGTGCTGTGGTCTTATGAACATACAAAAATTAACAACTCCACAAGTCATTCTATCCACTACAACTCCTACTATCAGTTCTCCTTAAACAGACAACTAAACGTTAAGGCCAGTGTATTTACTTCTTGCTCGACATAGCAGTGACTCACCCACTTCTTTATGAAGCTCTTTGTGAGATGACCCAGGTGGTCTCAGAGAATGGTTACCCCTGGGGCTCTGACTCAGGGGAGGAGATAAGAGCTAAGATGAGTAGGTTCTAGGATCCCACAGAGCCCCATACCTCTGCTGTATGAGAAATAAATGCATTCACGAGCATTAGTTAAGCTCTTGGGAACAGTCCTTGGCTGTGAGGACATCAGGACCCTCTTTATTAACCTTTAGCCTTCCAGGGTGTGACCGTTAGGCCATTAGCATGAAAGCTCATCAAAGCCCCCAGCTTGGCGTTAGTCTGTTAGTACTCCTGTTTAAAGAAGCCACGGTCCCATACAGCACAGCCACCCACTGCTGATGTAAGCAATAGTGACCTGGGGGTGGCTGAGACCCACCAGCACGCAGGGGACCCCTCAGAAGGAAGCAAAGGAAGCCCCGGAAGCACGTACCGGGACTGGGTCTGCTTAGTGATGTTCTTTATGGTCAAGCCCTCCTTTCCGATGATGGCACCAACAAACTGGGTGGGGACCAGGATCCGCAGCGGGAAATCAATCTGTCTGGCCTGAGAAGAGCCCCCGGGGGCGTGGCCTTGCTCCCGGGAAGAGTGGTCCCCACGCTGGGCTCGCTGAGGGGGTGAAGGGGAGCTCACCTCTTCATCTGGGATGTAGGAAATCTTGAAGGAGTAGTTCTCAAACTGATGTCCGCTTAGCTTCTCGATGGCTCTGAAATGCAGCAGGGGCAGGAGAAGCTTTGTCAGAGAGCAACATCAAGAAAGACCCTCCCGCGGACTGGTTTGTTTGCTCTCGTTTACTAGATGCCTATATGGGTGCTGTGCCAAGCACTGAGCACACAGAGGTGAGCAAGGCAGACCCCATGGCTGCCCTCTCAGAGCTTGCTGATTGCAGTTACACAGATGATTACAATGTACAGGCCTGACCAGACCTGACAGACAATTCTACATTCTGCTTTCTTTCGCCACTCAAGGCTATGTCTTCTCATCAAAAACTCTTTGTAAGTATCAGTATAAAATTATGACCCATTTTCCTCATTTTAATCATAATACATATTTATTATTAAAAATTCGAAAACATATGCACAAATAAAAAATCCTAATCTATCCGATATATTTTCTGTCTTAAACATAAATACATTACTATTTTTAAAAAAATGAATTAATATTGTACATATTTTCTAACACTTAAAAATAGTTAATGCTCTAAATGTTTTTTCCATGTCATTAAATGTCTTTAAATATGACTTTAAAAGGCTGTTTAACATTCTATTGATTTACCACAGTTTTTTTAACTGATCCTCTATTGTTAGATATCTACGTTATGCCTAATCTTTTACGATTACATACAGTGTTACCACGGGCATCTTTGCAACGGCAACTTTACACACAGGACAAATTTCTAGTGGAATTACTGGGTCAGAGAGTATACAGAATTCCAACATTATTGTTATGTGTTGCCCAGTGGCCCTCTGGGAAGGTTTCAACATTTACTATCCCATAGAAGTTTAAGGAGAGCATTTGTGTCCTTGAATCCTCAAAAGCACACAGATTGTTATTTTAAGATATTTATCAATTTGATAGAAATAAATGATATCCCACTATTATATTTTTTAAAATTATACATGAAGTGGAACTATCTTTTCACATGTTTTTGGCATCATTAACTCAATTTTACTAGGTTAATGTTTAGGGTTTGTGAATTTATTACAAAGCAGCACATTTTGAATTCAATAATGGCAACAGAGTAACATCATTTACTGAAGGCAGCTGGATAAGGACTGCAAAGGTGAGTTGTTGATATATCTCCTGCTTACATAGGTGTGCTAAAGTTAACAGCAAATGAACTATTACCTTTTTAAATGAAAAGTTAACTTTTGAAAACTAGTGGTATGAGAATGGGTTAAATATGTCTTCGTGTGTATTGAAACCTTGAAAAAGAAATAAAACTGTAATCCTGGTATGCATAACCAAGGTTATGGCACCTCCACGATGACCTGACAGGCACTTCAAGGACCTCCTACAAAAAGTAACTTCTTGTTATTTTTTAAAAAACTCAATTCCATCTCAGTTGATAGCTAAATTCAAAATTAACCATTACTGAAACAATGTAGTAATGAATGGGGACAGGGAACAGAATGGGGGTAGGAAAAAAACCAAACAAACCCATACCAGGTGCTATTGATTAACCACCCCCAGATAATTCTCCCTGCTGCTGTTGTCACTAATGAGGTGGATGCCCCTTTTAATATTACACTGAGGAAAACCTGATGTCAACGAGTGTGGATAGAAATAAGCTTGTGCTTCTTCTTCATGGTACATGAAGGAAGTTCTAGGTAAAAGTGGCCCCACATGGTGGCAAAGCAGAGTCTAGGGGACACAGTGTCACACAGCTGGTGCCTTCTATTCATGACCATGTCAAGACACAGCTCACACCTTGGTTTTGCTGCCAAGTCCCAATATTTTTCAAGATAGAGTCTCTGTACAATCAACATCCTGGTATGAATGCCTTGGAGCTCCACTGACATGTTAAAGGTGCAGGAATGCCCTGGAGCAGTACCAATATGTCAAAGGAGGCTCAGATGCTGCAGCCCTCCATGGATATGTCAAAGGTGATACATATCGAGCTCCACAGATCTGCACCTTTTCAGAAAAGGTTTATAAATATAGGACTCAATGGAAATCAAAGATAAAACCAAAATAAATTTAAAAGGAAACAAGCCTAAATCCACTTACGTTTTTGCTTCTTCTCTTGTTGCATATGTGACGTTAACAACAGCAGTTTCTGTGTCTGTGTTGACTAGGAAAGAAGCAAAAAGCATTGTCATAGAAAAAAAGGATGTCACCCTCTGGCGCAATATGAGCAGACTAATTTTAGAGAAAAATGCACAAAAAAACCTCATCATCCTAACTCTATAGTTATTTGATCTCTATGTTTAGTCATGTGCACTTATAGTAATTTGCAATCAATTGTATATACAACTCAGAGCTGTATTTTTCACTTTTTTTTTTTTTTTGTCTTTTTTTTTTTTTTTTGTGTCCGGCAACGGATCGCAACCCTCGGTGTCGCGCCCGCACCTCGCTCAGCCAGTGAGCGGGAACCGGTCTGTATGTGGGATCTGAACCCTCGGTGGGAACGCCGCCACGCTCCCAAGCGGCACACTGTAGCAGTGCGCCACTGGGCTGGCCCTTTTTCACTTATTTTATGAACACTTTTGCATGACTATATGTACATTTTCTTTGTATTTTTCATTTATAATGTCTACATAGAATCACAGTGAGTTAAATGTGCCATTATTTGCTTAACCTTTCCCTGATTGTTGGCAAATGGGTTGTTCCCAGTATATGCTATTCTAAAAAGTGTTGCTTAAAGTCACCTTTGTTGCAAATATCATGTAATTTTGTGTTCTTCTGAATTACTTCTTTAGGCTAAAATTACAGAAGAAAAAAACTAGGTAAAAGAACACAACACTTTTTAATGCATATTTTCAGACTGCTTTCCTGGAAGTTTGGATCAATTTAGTGAACCACTATCAAGGTATGAGTTTTAACTGTTATGATTAAAGTTTATTTTTAAGTCATGGGATAAATATATAAAATAATAAGTGTTTTAAATATATATTTAAAAAATTTTAATTGACAAGTAGAATTATGTATATTTATGGTGTACAGCATAATATTTTGATATATGTATATATTGTGGAATGACTAAATCAAGCTATTTAACATATGCATTGCCTCACATACTTATTTTTTTTATGGTGAGAACACTTAAAATCTACCCTTAGTAATTTTCAAGTGTCTAATATATTAACTATAGTTACCATGATATACAACAGATGTCTTCAACTTATTCCTCCTGTCTAACTGAAATTTTGTATCCTTTGATCATCTCCTCAAGCCCCCATCTCCTCAACCTCTGGTAACTGCAATTTCACAAAAATGTTTTAATTTTAATTTTTCACTCATTGACAAGGCTAAACCATTACTATTTTGTTTCTCTTTGACTGAACTTCTTGACTGTTTGTATGAGTTAAATATAGTAAACTGTGCATGATAAATAAATAAACTGACAATTCTAACACACTTGGCTGAAGGAGAGAACACAAACTCGAAGACTGGCTAATAAGGGATTACTCTTATGAGTTGGCTTATTTTGGTTCATAATCGTTTGCTTCTTCCTCCATAGTTAAAAATTAAAAATAAATTCAAAAAGCCACATAAAACTTAACTTAAACCTTGGTTTATGTTAAACCAGTAGGCTCAAACCAAAAATATTATTTTCCCAAAACAAATGTGACTAAATCAAATCCTCCTTTTAAAACATTTAAGCTGTTGGGAGATTAGGAGTTAACAAAAACATTGTTAAAGATAATTAAAGAAAATAATGATAAAGCTGCTTTTCAAAGTAATAATAAAAACCTATAATGTAGGGATTCTTAACCTTGGATCCATGCTTGAGCTTCAGGAATTCTATAACCATACCCTCCCCCACCCATGATTCAAATTTGTAGAAATAAAAATTTTTCTAGTTTATAATTTCCCAAAAATTCTCAAAGAGATCTGGGACCTCCAAAAGGCTAAAGACCACTGTTAAAAATATTGTTTGTCCAACAACTTTAAAGTAGCTGCAGCCTTTACTGGGGTGTGGGCAGCAGAGAGGGCAGTGAGGGGGTTACATAATCCTCAGGAGGAACTGTCATGAGATCTACATGTCATAAACACTGAGCCTAGCCCTGGCCTTTGCCCAGGAGTGTTCATGTTGCTCTCTAATTCACACTTATCCACGGAAGTCCTCACAGTGCAAAACAGGAGATGTGTGGCCCAAAACTGTCCTCTCTCAGTACTGACAAGTAGAATGCTACAGAAGTTTCACAGTTGCTGCTTTCTAGTGCTACAGGTGAAGCTGTAGACTCCCAGAAAGGGTTGGGTTTGAACCTCCAGAATAAAGCTATCCACTAGGACTCCCAGATTCTCAAATTTTGTTTTCACTTCTTAGTCATATTCTCTGTTCTTCAAAGACGTTTGTCTTCAGAAAATCAAGCAGTTCTTTAATTCTGGAATGAGCTGAGCCCCATTCAAATAATTTCTTTCACTGGACATGAAACCTCTCTAAAGTTTCCTAAAACTCTACTGAAAATGTGTTCCTGCTGAATAAGGAATCATCCATGAACCAGGACAAAATAATAGCCCAAGAGTTCTATCCTATAGTTGTGAGGCAGCTGGAAACTGGGTGGTTTCCAGGACACAGGCACCCTAGGAGCTTTAAACTGCCCTGGAATACTTCTTCATTGTGTAGCATTGTCCTAAATATATAACATGGTCTTAGCTAGTAGCTTTCACAAGTTTATGTCTGTAAGGCCACCTTGCCTACTACATCCAATCATTAGAATGCCTTCTTTTCCATGCTGACAGAAATAAAAATTGAGAAATAGAATCCTTGTAAATCATATCTTCTCTATGAGCTATTTCCCTTCACTGTTGGGCATGGGCACACAGCAGCATAGAATTGAATAATATTTGTAACATTCCTGGAGCGGAGAACATCTGATAATTACTGCTTTAAAACTACATTAATTATACTGGCAATAGAACAGATTGCATATGAGAAAATAAGTTCTCTATTATGATTCCTAAGTGAAACTTAACCATCCCTAAAGTTTAGGTATAACTTCATTGTCTACAAATACTTTATACAGGTTCTCTTTGGGTGCCACAAACATTCAGTCATATTGGAAGGGCAGAAATTATTCTTCCCATTTTACACATGTGGAAACTAACTCAGTGAAGTTAAGTGACTTTTTCAAGGACTCACAGTCAATAAGTGACTGAATTTACATTCTGCTTTCTAGGCCAAGGCAAAAATAATTTTTATTATATGTTACTGCCTGTCATATCAAGAGCATAGAATCTACTTTTCTGGGACTCTTAAAGAGCTACATAAGATATCATATTCAGGTACCTTCCTTTTTCCTTTTAAAAATAATAGCATTTCTCATCAGAATTCAGGAGCTCATTAAAAAAATAATAGCATTTCATGCTTTAGAAGATAAAAATGCAGGTGGCAGGTAGAAAAGTTAAGTATTTTCTGGGCATTTGCGGCACTGTTTTTAAGACAGTGGTTATCAAACTTGAATGCACACAAAAATGACATGCTTGTTTAAAATACAGATTCATGAGTTCTTCCCCCACAGTCTTGCTCAGTAGGTGTATAGTGAGACCTAGGAATCTGCATTTTCACAAGTATTCCAAGGGATCCTTGGTGTAATCTACTCCTTGGGAAACACTCAGTCCAAGACATTAGGGATTTGTTTTCTTAGCCAGGAAAAAGAAAATAGCAAAGTGTAAATCCAATTACTCCTAAGTGAAATAAGCTTACCCTGACAGTGCTTGTCCAGTGCTTGAGCACATTGCAGAGTATAAGAAAAATAGCCTGAAAATCATGGTCCTTGAAAAAAATAAACTGTATAGATACAGACAGATAGAAAGACATAGATATCTCTCACACACAGATAGATAAACATACACTCTGGGGGAGCTTATTTCAACCAAACATGAATTTACTGTTTCTCCCTGGAGTTGACCCAGCCTGTAAGAAATAACAGGTAATATCCCTCTCCAAAACTCAATAGGCTAATTTCCTCACTATTACCTTGTTCCACATTCTCCACAGTCCCATACTGAGCCAAAAGTCCATCTAACACCTGAAAAAGAAAGCATCAATGTTGTTTGGGAAGATAAGCTCATACTCACAAAAAATGGTACCGTACAGTGACATCCCTCAGGAAATGAATTAAAGCAAAATGAGGACAGTTATAGGAACAATCTAACTGATATTTCAACTCTTCCATTAAAAACAGAACTGAATAAATATATGGGACTTTCATTTGCTTACTTGCTCCCAAGTAATCTATTCACTAAGGTGACACAGCAGAATTTCAGTCTTTGTAACTGTTAACAATCACCTTCATCATTATGGTCGGAACGCACTTACTGCTCTTAAAATGAGAAGTAGAATAAAGTGCAAGGATCACTTCTCCTTCTTGGAAGATTTAACAGTTCTTTCTTCAGTTTTCCTCCAGGGATTGCCTTATTTTACAACGTAATGGGATGTGTATGTTTGAAGTCTTCCATAATAAAAAGTTTTTTTAAAAAGTAATGAAAACGTCAGACAAAAATTCTGTTTCTTTTAATGCTATTTTGATTTCCTTTGTGTTGGGACATAAAACACGCAGCAGTTTGTTTTTAAATAATGCAATTAGCCCATTCCCCATATTCTGTATTTTCGATTTATTTATTTTAGCAAATTATTTTTATTCTATTTATTTTTTTCTTATTTTAAGGTAGCAATCTTATAAGAAGTTTTACAACTCTGAAAGTATATTTTAACTGTTACTCCCAGCAACTAATTCAAAACAAACAAAAAATCCGTTCAAATTTTTTTTAAAAATTCTATTTTTGTTGGTTTTCCATTGATTTTTTTCAAATCATAATTTAGAAAAATAAAAATCTTTTACAAAATCATGACATAAAAATCACAAATGGTTTCTCAGTTTGTTGACACCTGATGGTGTGGTGTTCAAGAAGACAGAACACAAGAGATCTGAGTTCACATTCTGCATGATGAAAGGAACAAAAATGACCCCAAACTCATAACAGACCACATATATTAGGATACCAAACAAGGAAGAGATAGGATCCAGAGCAGAGGCTTTGTGGAAAAGTCTGAGGACCTCTATTCCTAAATGTGAAAGGGAACTAAAAAGGGGAGAAAATGTCTTGGTAACCCATTAAAAAGTAACAAGGACTTACCTCCCACTGCAGGTGAGGAGGGATGTTTCGAATCTGAATTTTCCTGCTCCTGTAAAGATAAAACCAGACTATCACACTTTCTCCAGGACACAAACTTTAGCAAATAATAAAAAGAGGCTTAAGACCATAAGAGGCTCAATATGCTCACCAAAGCATCAAAAAAAGATTCCTACTGGGAATCATGACCATCATGTTTTAAGACTTTTAATTACTTTGAGAGGAAAAAAAAATTCAAGAAAATCCTAACAAGCTAAGGAAATAACAGTTTAAAACACAGATTTGCCTTTTCAATTTCCTATCAAAGTAGTTAGAATTTAAATTGCTATACAGACTGTATTTATAGAATTATCCCCTTCCTCCTCAAAATAGATGGTCTTGCAATTGACCCTATCCTAAGGGGTTCCTAGGCTCAAGCATGATAGGTGAAGTCACATATGTAGTGGGCTTAAACAAGATCAGATTTAAATCACCCCTTACCTAACAGTACAAAACTTCATTTAAAATTATTTTTATTTCTGAATAGGTAATAAGTCATAATTCAAAAATTAAAACACTATAAAAAGTTAAACAGTCTTACTACAACCCATCCCCTTCCTCCACCAGAAATAAAATACTTTTACTCATTATTTGTATCTTATTGTTTCTTTATGCAAATAATAGTAAATACAAACATAAATTCTTACTTTTTCCCTTTGCTTACGGAAACATCTCCATATTCTATATACTTTCTGCATCTTGCTTTTTCCACTAACAGTAATATCCTGGAGATCCTTCTATATTGGTAGATAGAGACTGTCTTCATTCTATTTTATACCACATGAATGTCCTGAGTATATTTAACCCATCTCCTACTGATGAACATTTGGGCCCTTTCTTGTCTTTTTATTCAAAGGCTTTCACCAAGACATCCTGCTGGTCTGATAGCTTCAAATAATTTAGATTGTTTCTTGTTTTTACTTAAGCATTGAAATTAGAGAGAAAAAAAGACCAAAGATACGAGGATAAGAATTTTTTTTTTAATCTTTTAAGAACATGTTAGATCCTGGACAGAAAATACAAATCAGCATTTAAATGTTAGAGAAGTAATTTTAATAGAAGGGCTTGACACTGAAACCCCATAAACATCCATTTTGGGGGCTGCCACAGATGGATGTGGTGGCCATAGTGTATCCCCTTCCTTTCTCTTTCCTTCTAGGGTCAGAGGTCTCAAACAGTAGCTGTACATAGCCACATGATTCTCCGTGGCTTTAATTGGGGCAATAGTCCCAGAGAGAAATGGTACAATTCAAACAGAGAGAGTAAAAGAGAGACACAGAAAGAGAGGTACAGAGATAGAAGAAATGGGGAACAATGAAGGAAATGAGGGGCTCCAGTTTCCTCATATCCTTTTTACTGAATGCAAGGGGGACACCCCACTACTTCTCTCGTGTCTTAATTTTTTAAAAATGTGAATGTATTCATTCTTTATTAGGGTTGCTTTAATGACTATACAGGCTAAGCTATAGAACTTTTTTTTTTTTTGTCTTTTTCCGTGTCCGGCAACGGATTGCAACCCTCAGTGTCGCCCCCGTACCGGACCGGGACCGGCAACGGGATCGCAACCCTCGGAGTTGCTCCCGCGGCCTCGCTCAGCCAGTGAGCGGGAACCGGTCTGTATGTGGGATCCGAACCCTCGGTGGGAGGGCCGCCGCGCTTCCCAAGCGGCGCACTATCGCAGTGTGCCACCGGGCCGGCCCCTAAGCTATAGAACTTTTAATCTTGTATCAGCATGGGAAGGAGTAAAAAGAATCAAGAACTAACTTCTATGTCTATGCTCTGAAGGCTGTTTTCTGACATGGGCTTTGGCAATAGTTCATAATAAAACTGAGGACACCATCCCATGAAGTGGCTACATGGAAGTTCTCAATGGAAAATTTCACCAAGCCTAACTATATGTAGAAAAGGCATGAAAATTTCAAGAAAATGGAATATTTCTAAAGGCAAATATTTTTATTATTTCCAAATATAAACACTGACTTCAAGTGCTAATCAAAAATTTACTGGTAGAGACCCTATTAGAAGAAACTCATGCATGAGCACAAAGAGATTTGAACAAAGTCTGCTACTACAGCATTACTTGTAACAAAGACTTGCAAACAGTCTAAATATCTACCAAGAGGAAATGAATAAATAAATCATAATATGGCCACAATATGAAATATTATATAGTCGTTAAAAATGACATAGACATACATGCACTGTCATAAGAAGCTCTCCAAGGCATGATATCACAAGAAGAGAACTAATTACAGATTAAGTTGATCCTGTTTTTTAAAAGCACAAAACAAAACTACATGTTATATAATACGTGTATGTGTAAATGCATAGAAAAAGATTGCTACAGGCAGATTTGGTTGATAACAGGGTGCTTTTTATTTCAGTTACTTCTGTCTTGTTTTCTTAAAATGAGAATATATCCATGCCTTATCTTACTTAAAAAACTAACAACTTCTACTAGGGTTGCTTTAATGAATATACATGACTTATTTTTAAAAGTATATCGAAACCTGCTAAATAGGGAAAAAAAGAAACAAAGAACACAAAGAACAACAAAGAAACATATACCTCACTTTTTCCCT
This sequence comes from Galeopterus variegatus, assembly GCF_000696425.1. Taxonomy (NCBI): domain Eukaryota; kingdom Metazoa; phylum Chordata; class Mammalia; order Dermoptera; family Cynocephalidae; genus Galeopterus; species Galeopterus variegatus. Next base: position 12,822 of record NW_007727082.1, on the reverse strand, counting down.
AATTAGATTAGGTATTCTTTAAATCTTACTTATGAGAGTATTAACTTCTTTGGCAAACCATTTGTTCAACAGTGCAAAAGTAGGGAAACTGCCCATTGCAGATTATACTGAATCCTAACTGAAAGGGACAAAAACAATGACCTTTCCCCATAATACCTCACATAAAGACTGTACATTAGGCAATCAGTTCAGTAACTGGAACCTCTGTTAAGCACAACACTTGAAGAAATAATCTCTAAAAAGCTAGTCTGTTGCACCTCTAACCTAAGATCAGGATGGAAAGGAGGAAAAAAACCTAAGAACTAAAAAAGAGAAATTTAGTGGCTGACAGAGTGTCAACTTGACAAATTGAATGGGAATAGAATCTGATGAACCTCTTCCTGCATTGTCTGATTGATGTATATAACAGGAAAGTCACCAAAAGAAAAGTGCTTAGGATCCATTTATGAGTCCATGGGACTAGGTCAGAGATTAATTAGAATGACCACCATCATACTCTACACAGAATCACTCCTCTCCTTCTCAAATAACGGATTCTGAATTACTGCATTGTATAGTAGGAAGCTATCTTAAACCTCCAGAAAGAGTGTTTATCCCATCACTCACCCAACATGAATCGTCTCAGAATTGCCACCCTGTGAATTTAGAAGTTACCTCTCCTAAAAGGCTTCATAGCCCAAATAGGCAAGCTATAAGATGACGGTTAATATCATCAAGTGGTCATATCCCAGGTTTATCATAAAAACATCATCAGAAAATAGAAAAATACTCTTTGAAGAATAAAAGGTCAGATTTGGAATCCTATGAAACTAGCTCTTATCCTTAAAAACTCTTCAGGAAAAGATTCATCATTTACAGCTAGAGAGAACATGAGTTGAAGATAACCTGAACATTCTTTCCGGAGAAGTGTCACAGAATAGAAAGGCCTTGGAGATTGAAACCAGTGAGAGAAATCTGGCACATGAGGAACTGATAAAGCAGAAAAAATATATAGGTATACAGTTAAGTTCAGCCCTGTCTCATTGTACTCTTCTAGAGAAGCAACTAGAATATACAAGGAGAATGGTTCTCAACACAGAGAAAAGAATATGATCCTAGAACAATAGACTTAGCTTCAAAGGGAAAAAGAACAAGATCACATGAAGCTGATGCAAAACTTGAAAACCTTGATGTCTTAGAAAAAGAGTGTTTTAGACTGACAACAACTCAGAAAACTGGTGAGGACAAGATTAAACATTTAAAGGAAAAACTTAAGAAGAACATCAGTGTAAACCATTTCAAGATAAAGCTTCCGAGCTTCAAACTGGATTTTAAATCACTAAAATTTTAATGTCTTCAGTTTCAAATCCAAACCACTCCAAAGAAAAGAAGAAATCTTCAAAGAAAACTAAATGTTTAAAGAGAGGACCACCTCGGCAAATTTATTCAAAGTTTGGAACACCGCCTTTTGTGGCTGAAAAGTTTGCCAGTGCAGGCTGTTCTGTGAATGCAAGTATGTAAAACCTCCTGCAGATGACGCAACATTGTGGCTCAGACACTCTTCAGAAACTTGAAGTGACTGAGCCTAGATGTCTCTAGAAGTCTGCTAGAACAACTTCCCAGTGTAAAGCTGTACTTCCTGACTCTAAAGTGTCCACTGCCATTTTTGACAGTTTGTCTGAACTTTTGATGGCAATGCAAGATAAGTTGCACCAAATGAGTGTGGAGCACCAAAAGAGCTACTGAAAAAAATGAAGGAAACAGAAAGCCATTCAGTCAGTGGCGACACACAAAGTGAACGAGAACGTTTAGTCAAGAAAATGGAAATTCAGGGGGAACAAATTTCCAAACTGAAGAAGAATCAAGACACTGTTGACTGCAGCAAAAAGTTCAAAACTCAAAGAAAAGTGAAACTTCAGGTATTTAGCGAGAAGACAGTAACTCTAAAAGATCAAAGAACATAAAAAAATTACCACAGGGGCCAAGCCCCGTGGCGCACTCGGGAGAGTGCAGCGCTGGGAGCACAGCAGCGCTCCTGCCGCAGGTTCGGATCCTATATAGGGATGACCGGTGCACTCACAGCGCTCACTGGCTGAGCATGGTGCGGCCGGTCTCAAAAAGGACAAAAGGAAAAAAAAAAAAAATTACCACAGAAAATGTCTGAATGAAACTAATCCTTTTCAGAAAAACAGCGACTTTCACCCAATACAAGTTCATAATCTTCAAGTGAAATTGAGAAGAGATGATATCATGTGGGAACAGTAACACAATAGCAAAACTGTCGCCTTAAATGAACTTTGTCAATGAGATCTTGAATTGTCTACAGTGTTTTAATATACCTTTGTGGAATTTTGAATTACGTTTCTAGCCTCTATAAAACATGAAGTTGTAGTGTTTTTAATTAATGCCTAATGACATACTAAAAGCTCCAAAAATAAATTATTGCTTTTTTGTTTTTCTTTAAAAAATAAGTAAAATAAAAAAGAGAAATTGAGATCACTACAGTAGAACCAATTAAACTGCAGGTCAGTCTGGTCATTTGGGAGACTATCCAGATAGATTATCTTTCAGGACCAGGAGCAGTCAGGACCTCTGAGGTCTGCTGGCTCCCATGGCATCATCCGGACACCATGCCTTCTCATCAGGGTACAAGGATGCTCTTCCCTTTCTTCCTGGGGAGAGACTTCTGCATGTCCTTCAAAACCCAGCTTACACATGATCCCCACAGAGCTTTCCTGGATGTCTCCAGACAGAATGGTTTCTTCTGTATCCTTCAGCTTGTCTAACAGCTCTCTTCACTATAATTACTAATCTGCTGGTGCTGCTCCCTCTGCCCCACAGTGATTTCCTCAAGGACAGGTTCCTTGTTTACTATTCTACTAACTAGCATGGGGTCAAATACACAGTAGAAAAGTAGAAAATGAAACTCCAGGGGTTTAGGAAATACTCCTATTGTTGGCTACAGTCTGCTCAGAATGAGACCCTCCTAACCCCATCCAGAAAGGCGAATTGTCTGTTTCTCCTTGGCCAGGTCAAAAAGAGCAGGAAGGGGGAGTTCTGTTCCCTCTTTCCTTTAGGCAAGAAACCCAGTGTCTTGCTCAGTCTCAAATGAGAAATATGGATCTTTCACTTTTCACACTCATGAAAGTGTGTGTGTGGGGGGGAAGCCAAACACATAACTTAGGAAAGTGATTGTTTATAAGAAAATAATTCTTTATTCCTTAAAAAAAGGAATTTCACAGTTCCTTTACTTAAAAGAAATCAAGCTTTTCTAAATATGAGGGTACTTCAAAAAGTTCATGGAAAGATTTGTATTATGTTTTAATTTTATTTTTCCACAAACTTTTTGCAACACCCTTGTACATGTAACTGGAATTTCTCATCCGCACTGCCACAGAGCTATCACAGCAGTCTCCTAGTTGGTCTCCCTGTCTTCTCTCTTGCTCCCTCCACTCCCATCCCTCCTTCACTTGGATGCCTCCAGTGACTTTCTGAAACACAAATAAGATTGGTTACTCATGCCTTCCTTGAACGACTCCTTCACCACATCCAAATTCCCTTTCCCGACTCTGTTGCTACTCCCTTCCCTATCTTTCAACACTCCTGCCATACCAAACTGTTACATGTGTAGTTTACAAGTGCCAGGCCTGAGCCTTCAACATCCTCAGTCCACCCTAAAACAGGAGTAAAGAGGGCAGTAGGAGCATGGCTTTGACTTTTTTTTTTTTTTTTTTAACTGAAAGCAGAATAAGATGCTCTTTGATATAAATACACAAGCTCTTTCCCTGTGGCTTTGGGATTTAGGAACTCAGAATTTCCCAGTCTCATATTTAAGTAAACTGTTTTGGATGGGAAAGGGCAAGAAGCCCAGGCTCTACACTTCCAGGAAAAGGGTAATGTAGGCCTGTAGCCATCTTGCCTGGCTTGGGAACTGGCTACTTTGCCTGATTCTATATTCGGGATGATTGGTGATTATTGCATACATGTGAGGACTATCGAATTGTAAAGAACTACAAAGCAAAATATACTTAACCCCAGCACATTTAACTAACTTAGCTGATGATTTCCAAAGCCTTTTAATATATAAATGCCTCAGGGTACTTTTTATAAATATATTATTATCCTTGTACTGTAGATGCCCAGAGGTAACAACAGAAGGTTCCACCTGAATTTCAGGTAAACTAGTTGTCCATTGTTATGAATTTCAAGGGCCTGGCAGAAATTATTTTATTACGGTAGAATTTTTTGTTTACAACAAATGGGCAATTAGCGAGGGAAATAAAATCATATTTCATTACTGAGGAATTTCTGTGAAACTGAAAAACCATTTCATCTATATAATTAAGGAGGAAAGAGTAAAACACCTGTTTATGTGGGAGGATAATGCCATAGTTTTCAGGCATATGGACAATTAGTCACAAATCTGGTCAGCCACCTTGGGAATTCTATCCCAAGCCTTGACCATGCTGGGAGCTTGCAAACAAGGTAACACGAATTGTGGGAACCCAGCTTGTAGGATTCCATGTTTCATTTGAAAATTAGGCCAGCTAAGGATCGGAGGATCCCCAGGTAAACTGTGGGCAAGAGAGGTAACAGGAAGGAAAGAGGGCCCTGTGAGAGAGTCCTCTAGGCTTCACTGAGGGATTCTACCCAAATAGGTCCCATCTGTTTCCAACTCTCAGCTCCACCAGATGACACAAGGTCCTCACCTTGGAGGGAAATTAGAGAACCATGTATATTAGTCTGTTTTTGTTGCTTATAACAAAATACTTGGAACTGGGTAATTTACAAAGAAATGAAATTTATTGCTTACAGTTTCTAAGGCTGGGAAGTCCAAAGTCCATCTGGTGGTGGCGACAGTGACCCAGGGGTCTCACATTGCAAGATGGTAGAAGCAGAGAGAGCAAAGAGAGCAAAAGAGACTCTCCTCTTTTTTTAAAGCCCTCAGAACCACACCCCTGACCACCATTTTTAATCCATTCACTACTGAACAGTCCTACAATCCAGTCGCCTCTTTAAGGCTCCATCTTTCAATTACCATAATAGGATTTCCCACCCTCTTAACAGTCACAGTGGTGGCTAAGTTTCTAATATATAAAACTTAGGGGACACAATTCAAGCTTCAGGGAGTTTGGGGGGGACATAATTCAATCCACTACACCATGGAGTATGCATTATCTGTAAAGAGGGAGGTTTGCTCACCAACTCCAAGGACTATGGCAGAGCTGGGACTGAAACTACCAGATCTCTCAGCCCTGCCCTCCTTTAGTGCTGTAGTGAGACTCCATGCATCTCCTGCACTCATGAGTATGTGTCTGAGGCACTTGATATGTTTCCCACTCCTCATTAGTTTTATTGTGTTTTGTTTGTTTGTTTGTTTTTTAGCAGCTGGCCAGGACAGAGATCGAGCCCTGGACCTTAGTGTTAAAGCACCACACTCTAACCAACTGAGCTAACTGGCCAGCCCCTCATTAATTTTGAAGGTTCCCCTTAAAACTTCTGACATACTACAAGGGACATCCTGTGCTAAATTGAACTAAGACCTAGGGCTGCTCAGGGCAGCAAATAAATCACCAGTGATAGCTAAGTCCTATCCTTTATCCAACTCTCTTATAGTTCTCTGTCTCTCTGTCTTTGTCTCTGTCTCTCTTTCTCTCTGTGTCTCTCTGTCTCTCTGCTTGTCTCTGTCTCTCTCACACACACACACACATACACACACAGAGAGAAAGAGGGAGGAGCACAGGGACTGATTAAGAGTCAATGAAACAAATTGTTTAGTCACTTTCTTTGTTGCAAAATAACTAAGAACAATGTCCTCTGCCTTTATGGAATCCAAAAGGAATGTATTATAATAGTTGTCATGAAGCTAAATGTTTTCAATATAATAAACTGTTGAAAAATTAACAAAAAGAGGTTTCTATTTTTTTTAAGGGAGAAAAAACATAATCAGAGTAAAGTCCTTGTGAATATTAGTACTGTTATGGACCAAATCATAAAAGGATTAAATCAGATACTATGGGGATCTATTACAAAGGGTTTTTGAGCCAGGAGAATTAGAGCTATGAGTCCAGTAACTTCCCTTGCTCTAAAAACTCACGTCCACAAAACCACAGATCCCTGAGCAGCCCTACCACCTCATGCTTCCTGAGCATCCAGGGACAGGAACTCAGGAAAATCACTGCTTGAACGTCATGGAAAAGAAATAAGAGAATATAAAAATTATCTTAGTCCATTTGTGCTGCTATAACAAAATACCATGGCTTATCAACAACAGAAATTTATTTCTCACAGTTCTGGAGGCTGGAAAGTCCAAGATCATGGCATTAGCAGATTTGGTGTCTGGTGAGGTCCCGTTCCTCACAGAAGGTGCTGCTAGCTGTGTCCTCACATGGTGGAAATGAAACAGAGTAAGGCTAGGCCTGTGAACCAAACTGACTCCATTTTCCCTGCAGAGGACACTGTTACTTCTCCACTCCTCAGTCATGCGACCCCCAGGGCAAATGATTACCCCATGGGCTGCCCTGACAAAACAGACTGAGATAAGAGAGGAAACTGATATTTAATGAGTTGCAAAACCCCTCCCCAAGGCTTCTTTTACCATAATAATAAAAGTTACAGATTAACCTTAAAACCCCTTTAGGAATTCCCACCTGCACACAAAGCATCAAGGCAACGGCTACAATGACCCTCCTGGGGTAGCAATGATGAACAGCACTGCCATTTTGGACCTAGTGAGCATGCAGCCATGATGCAACCAGGAAGAACAAAACAGATCACCTCCAGTGATGCTGGCCTGCCACCCCTTAACTCCTTTCCCTATAAAAGACCCTGAACAGCTTCCCTCGGGGGGCTAGCTTTACTGTTGCTACCCCCTTTACGCATAAGTCTATCTCTTCTTTTAATAAAGTGTTGCTTGCTTTACTGTTGGGTACATTGTTCATTTCTATGACTTTGGAATCTGAGAGCCTAATTTAATCACTGGCAAAAATTGGAAAGCTTTGGACACCAGAGAAAACTCTAGCTGCAAGAGGCAAGTGGCCACTGGGACTATTTTGTTTCCATGTCTCTGCTGCTGTAGATCTCTCCTGGAGTCCCTGGCCTAAATTCTGACAAGGCAATGCTTTATTCTCCTTACCTTTCTCTGATTTTCTGAGCCCTCTTCTGCTGTTTGGTTTGATTATATCCACTACTATGTAGGTGCATCCTGGAGGGCTCCTGGCTGTGCTTTGTTTCTGATTTTCTGAGCCCTCTTCTGTTCTGTATAGGTGCACTCTGGAGGGCTCCTGGCTATGCTTTGTTTTTCTGACTTAAATCTAGTCAACACTTATCTTTATGCTGAAAACAGCGGGGACAACTGCTTTTATCAATTACTGTTAATGGAATAGTTTGGCCCCGCTGATTGGGACTAGGCTAAACTGGACCCCACTGTTCCTCTTTTCTCTTTGTTTGTTTGCTTGGTTAGACATTTAGTTGAGTACCGGTAATCAATAAACCTTCCAATCTTTGCATCACTTCTGGACTTTCAGGTCATTTGTTTAATGCGAGAGGGCAATCCAAGCCTTGCCTGTCAGTAACAGAAAGGGCTAGCTGTCTCTCTGGGGTCTCTCTTATGGGAGAACTGATCCCATTTAAGAGAGTTGTGCCCTTGTGATCTAATCACCTCCCTATGGCCCCATCTCTTAATACCAACACCTTGGGGGTTAGGATTTCAACATATGAATTTTGGGTGAACACAAACTTTCAGACCATGTGGTAAGCAATAGTCTGAGACCTTGTGATCCATTTATCTCCACACCCTCTCTCAAAGAGTCTACGAGCTTTAAAAAGACCTAGACTTTTTAAGAGGTAACACAATTCTCATCAGGAATTCTTAATTGCTGTTGAAAGAAGTAAAAGGGGAAAAAGGAAAGGAGGAAAGTTAGTTGGATGATTAGATGATGATCAGATGTCTGTTAGAAGACAGGTTGGGGCTGGCAGCCTGCGTGTGCATCTCCGGCCACCAGCGCCGCCGTGGTATTTATGAGTTTGCAGGCACTGAGGCTCCTCACCGCCCACAGCCGTCCCAGCCCCGGAAGAGCCAGACGCCTCAGAGTGATGGGCTCCCCAGACAACTGGGGCCCCGGGTCCCACAGGTCTGGCCGGTCCCGGGCGCCCCACGCCCACCCGGGGGCAGGGTGCAGGAAGGGGGACCCAGGAAGGCTTGGTACGCGGCCACCGCCACCTCCAAGCCGGCCACCAGCTCATGACTGGCAAGCATCTCAGATAAAACCATAATGATCTGATCTGTTGCTGTAAAAGAACTAGAAATTATCAAGAAAACTGTGAAAGGCAGAATTCCATCCACCTGTCATCAGTGAGACTTTGTTACTGGATTCCAAGATGGCGACGGGTCTGGAGAGGGGGCGCCAGAAAACAGCGTGAGCCTGAGAAGCATGCGCTGAGCTGCCAGAGTGCTATCTGCATTTCCAAGAGCAACAAAAAATGAATAAGTCTTTCAACAACTAAACTACAACTATAAAAAAAGCAACTACAGACTCGAAGTTTAGGGCCGACACAAAAGAAGATTCCTGAGGGCGCCCAAGCCATGTTGCCGACTGAGTAAGCAGCCCCAGGCGGCAGAGACCAGAGACCAAAGACGGGGTCCACGCCAACGCAGAAATGGAGAGAGAGCCGCCCGGTCTGTCCAGCTCTGTGAGTGACCCACAGCCCAGCCCTGCTTACGAGGCAGACCCCCGTCCGGCTTCTGCCTGCCACACCAGACCAGCCACCGACCCCAGGGCTGCCTCCATTTTCTCGGGTGGGGGCAGAGCCGGCTGGGTCGGCCA
>NW_007727082.1:0-3045 GCF_000696425.1 Galeopterus variegatus | reverse complement strand
GCCTTCCGGGGCCTGCGGGCCGGCCTCACATCCCACTCCCTCCACGGTTCTATGGTGGGGCTGGTGATGTGGGGAGCCCCTCGTCAACATCGGGAGACAGGGAAAAGCTGGCAGGGCCAATTGTTACTCCACCGCACCTGGGGCTCCGCCCCCAGTAAACCTCCTGTTGCTGGGAGGCAGATACAACCTCTGTGGCCACCAGTTCGGAAAAACACCTAGCCGTTTTTTGGTTAGGAAAAGTGTGGTTGGAACACTCCCGGGCTTACTTGAGCCTGCCAGAGAGCTGAATTCGGGCGGGCGCGGGTGTCAATCCACGCCGGGGGGATTCAAAGAGGAACTGTGTGCTGCGGGCTCCTCCTCCGAGGAGCTCACGCTGAGAAACCCCCACTCAGTGCTACAAAGCCACCCAGAGCGACGGGTAGACTGCGTCCAGGAGAAACCTGAAAGTATCCCTGGGTGGGGCCGAGCTGAGCGGGCGCTTGAGGACACGGCTGACAGACAGGGTTGCAGTAGACACACCCCAGCTCAGAGAGGGGAGGTGTCCGGTTACGGAGGCGGAGACCCAGCAGGAAAAAAAAACACACCTTGCAGGCCGCCCCGGTAAGATCCAACAGCCCCACGTAGTGTGCAGACTCGGCAGAAAACACACAACCTGTCGGGCCACCACAGCGGGATCCAGCAGCCCAGCAGAGTCCAGACTGACCAGAGAGGAGCCTCCCCGGAGAGGCCCAAGACTCGAGGCAACCACACACACAAGTCACCCCAGTAATCAGCACCCAGTGAGGTGGAGATCTCTCTTTCTCTTCTGTTTTACCTCCTCTGTCCTGTCCTGAGACTTGATTGAGTCAGCTGGTTTTTGCCACCATACTCCATTGCATTTCCTGCATCCAAAATTCAGTCATTGATCTTGCTTAGGTGAATGAATTCTTGTTTCCCTCTCACTATGGGACCCCATTCACAGACAGTCCAGGAATGTCCTCAACAAAAGTCTAGTGATGAGGTGGTGGCTCTCTTCTCAGCCACACTGGTGGTTAGGCACCTCCACACTTAGGGACACCTAGTGTCATTGGTTTGCCTCTCACTCTCAGATCCTCACTGATTTCTGGGGACACCTGGTCTTCTCTGAGGATCTCAGAGATGTGAATTTCTCCCACCCCCCCAAATTTATACTTCACCTCGTGGGCAACCAGGCCTCTCAAACTACTCTCCCCTGATATTCACTCACAATGACTTATTTTCTTCTGCAACACCACCTGGCCACAACACAAATTGGATAATGAAAGCCAGTGGCCAGAGCATGGCCTGTTTAATTCTCAAATTCTCTGAGACTTAGAAAACTTCTTCAGGGCCAGCCCCGTGGCTCACTCAGGAGAGTGCGGTGCTGGTAGCGCCAAGGCCATGGGTTTGGATCCTGTATAGGGATGGCCAGTGTGCTCATGGCTGAGCATAGTGCAGACAACACCATGCAGAGGGTTGGGATCCCCTTACCAGTCAAAAAAAAAAAAAAAAAGAAAGAAAACTTCTTCAAATGTAATGGCAAATGGTCTAAAGTCCTCTATGCCCAAGCCTTTGTTCACCTCCATTCTCAACCCTCCCTCTGTCTAGCTTGCAACCCTTACCAAATTATTCTCAATGACAAGCACCCCAAATCATCTCCTTCTCCTCAAAAATCCTCTCCTCCTTCCACCTTTGACTTTGATCCTACAGAAAAACTCTCCTATTCCCCAGCTGCCTCTAACTTCCCAGCCACCCTCCCCACCTCCACCATATCCTCCTTCTCCTTGCCCCAACTCACCTTATCTGACCCACCTTTGCCCCCTCCCCTCCCATCACCAGATTTCACAAACCTAAAACGCTTGGCCCCTAAAGATGTGTTTTGGGCAACTGGAAGGACTTTAAATTGGATGAACTTAAGTGAAAGGAGTTGGTATTTCTTTGCAACATTGTGTTGAGGCCCAGGTAGTTAAACCCCAAAATGAAAGCCTCAAAAGCAAATTATTTTTGCCCTGATGTTCTCCTGCCTTCCTGTCTCTTGACCCCATTCTCCCCTGAGGCAACCTATAGAAACTAGAATCCTTCTTCCCCAAGGCAAGTCATAGATACACTCTAATCTTGCTCCTGCCTTTCTGTCTTTAAGCAGGCCATAAAGAAATTCTCGGACCTACACTGTCTGATTGTAGGTCATAAAACCCCCATTCCAGAAAGGGTCCTGTCCCATAACCTGGAGGAATGAATGCTACATAGAGAGGCCAAGAGAAATCTAAATATTCATATTGCCTGATCCTCTTCCTCCCAGAAATAGTATTTATTTTTCTTTTGTTTTCACCCACCAACTAGCTCTATGTCCTCAGACAGTTTCTTTGCAATCCTGGTTTTGTTTGAGTATATTTCCTTTAACTCCATGTGCTTCTCTTCTTTGCCAAAGACTCTGAGGCCTCATGAGAAATGCAGGCATGGCACACCAACTGGACCTCCTTTTGGGTCTGCTGCATTTCTCTTGAAACCCCAAAAGTCAAATGGTTTTGGCTCTATTTGTTCATTGGCTCAGCCCTTAACTTGGTAACTCAGTTGAGAAACAAAAACTAGATTAAAAGCAACCTGTTTATAACTAGATGGTCTCAAATACAATTTTCTGGCATCCAGCTGGTTATTTTGAACAGACTTCTAAATTTTCTTCTAGGCTTATCTATGTATTTCCTCAAAATCTTAAGGTGGTGTTCTATGATTTTATTTGATCTTGTCATCCATTTTTTTAAGCCTTTCTCTGTGTCACCCCTGACCCACCCAAAATTCATTGAAAAGGTTTGCATTCTTTGTGCTTTGTAATGTAAATTTGCTACCTTGTTTTCTCTAAAACAGCATGAGGCCTTACATATAAGCTTTGACATTTTTTAGAAACACAATTTAAAATCAACTATCCTTTGAAACTAGTGAGTTTTCTATTTTATCTGTCTCCTTATTAACATTTTAAACAAAACTTATAAAATCCGTATTGTTTCTGTTTGTTTATGTCTGCATATATATGTACTTAAGCTGTATGTTATG
>NW_007727081.1:466594-483575 GCF_000696425.1 Galeopterus variegatus | reverse complement strand
GCTTTCCTTGCCTTTGATGACTGGGCTGATCGCTCGTTCGTTCCCGCGGCCGGGCTTGGGCACTCTCAGTAGACCTCTTCTGTGTCGGCCCCAAAACCTCGAACCTGCTGTCACTTGTTTGTCGATGTAGGATCATTGTTGAAAGATTTATTTGCCTTTTGCTGCGCTTGGAAATGCAATCAATACTCTGGTATCACAGCGCGCGGCTCACAGGATTGCGCTGTCTCCTGGCGCGGCCGCTCAGACCCGACGCCATCTTCCGAGACATGAGTGGCTATTTTAGATCGCGTGGCCAGATAAGGCTTCTCTGAAGAAGTTCCAAGTTTTGGAGGCTGGGAAGTCCAAAGTCCAGAGAATACATCTGGAGAGGGCCTTGTTGATGGGTGGTGACAGCAATGCAGGGTGTCACATGGCAGATGGCTGAGTAGAGAAAGAGATGTAAAAAGTTTTTAAGAACTGCTACAATAGAGAGTAAATGTCACTTCATGTTCTCGGAATTTATTCTTCACCTACTTCAGAAGTGGGAGTTTTTCCTTCTCTTTTTCTCTTACAGTCCCAATATTTAGGATGGCACCGCCACCGTGTGGTCACAGCTGCAGGAGCCACTCTGCAAGGACGGAGATTCTCAGACCCCCACCAACTTTTGTTTACTATTATGCCTCTCTCCAAACAGCTGAAGTGAAACATTAATCAGTAAAGAGATCACTCTCGTAGCTAAGAGTTTTCAATAATTCAGCTCCTGAGAACAATTTGGCAACTTTTTTCTCTGATCATTTTTCTTTTATTAACTTATTCTAGCTCGAATCAGATACACTTTCTGGTTACTCTAACTCGTGTCTTAGAGTTGATAAAGGCATGCGAAGCCCCTGACAGTGTCAAGGCAGCTTGGCATCAGCAGGTGCTAGTTTGCCTCTGTTTTATCCCCGGATCTTTTGAACTGGAGTTCAGAAACCAGGACGATTGCGTTTACACGCCCCAGATTTATAAGAGCTCAGTGAAAAGGGGGCCTCGAGTTTCACTTTCCATGAAAACACTTAATGCAATCTACAGAGTCCCTTCTCTCTTGTAGTAAAATAGGAAAGTGGGGTGCAGGGTAAGTAAGTGTATCTGCACAGACAGAGCAACTCCACTCCACCCTATTGGGTTCTCCTCACGCAGAAGGACCAAGCGACCCACATCCGACTTGGCTCCTACTCAAGGAAGACAGCCCCTCCCATCAGGCATCTCCACCAACCACTGCTGCATGAGGTCCTGGTTGCAGCTTCCAGCGTCACCCCATGGTGTCTCTGCAGCCTGCCTGCTTGACGAACTGCCTCCAGGAACCATCAGAACTCTGCCCTTAAAGGTCAGAAGCAATCATAGCTTACCGATCTGGATTTTAGAGCCTCACTTTGCAAGTTTTTGAGACAGAGGCTCAAACTGGTTCTGCAGTACTCAAACTGGCTGAGAGTGCAGCACCAGAGCCTCAGGCTGAGAAGGACCTGAGAGCTGGGAAGGACGGGGACAGAATGGTCCCGCACACACTCAGGCTCTCCTTCCCTTTTCCAGAGTCTGTTGTTGGGGGGTGGGGGTGGTGTCCTTCTTGCCAGCTCTGGACCAGCCCTAGCAGCCCCAGTAAGCATGGTGAGGGCCTGGGACTACACCTGCCAGGGACTCCAGGGGCCATTCCCAGGCCCCAGGTTAGCATGAGGCAGTTTGAATTGTAATCCACTCTCCAGAACCCCCTTCCCCAGCCATGGCCTCCCTGGGGGCGTCTCACAGACACCTGGCCTGCTGTGACCCATGCTGGCAATAGCTTTTCTTCTCATTAACTTTTAATGATAAAATATGGTGACCGATTATGGGAACTTAAACTTGCTTTGTTTACCCAGGATGACATTTAAAGGTTGCCAACGACTTCTCTGTCTAGGTAAAGTCAGCAAGTGATCTCGAAAGAGGTCTTTGTTCTGCCGGAAGCCCTGAGCTCCCTTAGCTGCTTAAGTAGGAAGCCAGCAGCTGCCTGCCCCAGGGGATAGGAGGCAGGACTTGTCCAGTGACTTAGGCGACACTGCCCTCCTCCACAGGCCTTGGTGTGCAGAGCTGGCTGCTGAGACAAGCTGGGCTCTTTTCATGGGGGCTCACTACCCAAGACAGCACGTCCTGCCACTTCTCCTGCCTGGCGCGGCTCTGCGGCTGCCTCTGCCAGCTATGTGGCTTTGCTGCTTCTTGCTCCATCTTGGCTGCTTCTCATCCATACCTGCAACAGGTGGGGCCTGTGCCTTCTCAGCCCCAGAACCCTACACTCACCCCGGGGTGTCCCGCTTCAACCTCGGATCCTCCCTGGGAACCCCCAGTCAGTTTCCTGGCCTTGCTCTGGCCCTCTTCGCTACCACCGAGGTATCCACAGTCTTTAAAAAGTCTTAGTTTATTTGAGGAAATGAGCTTTTCCTTAAACAAACAGCTAAATTACTTGATTAAAAATACAAATCTCGGGCCGGCCCAGTGGTGCACTCGGTAGAGGGCAGCGCTCCCGCCAAGGGTTTGGATCCCATATAGAGACTGGTCCACTCACCGATCCGCTCACTGGTTGAGCGCGGTGCGGACGCGACACTGAGGGTTGCGATACCGTTGCCGGTCACAAAAAAAGACAAAAAAAGGAAAAAAAAAATACAAATCTCCACCTTGGAAACCATGATAGATATGAATTTCTTTTTTATTTTTGTTTTTAATAGACTTTATTTTTTAGAGCAGTTTCAGGTTGACACCAAAATGGAGCAGAAGGCACAGATTTCCCATATGCCCCCTGCCCCACACATGCATCACCTCCCCTGTAGATTTGTCTTTCATGTCTGTCTCCATGGGTTGTACCTCTGGTATGAAATTTATGTTTTAAATATTTATAACAGGTTCATTTGTTTTTAGACATGCTCCTAGCACTCCCCAATCCCAGAAAGTGCTGATAATTGAAAGAAAGTGAGCCGAGATGCCGGGTACTGTTCAAGCTTTATTAAAGAAAGAAATCTGCTGGGCTGTCCTCAAAATGGAGGACAGCCCAGGGCTGCCCTGAAAATGGGGGACAGCCCCAACAATGGGTTTGCGAGAGTTTATATTAGCTTTTGGGTGCGAAATGTACAGGGGGAGGGACCACTAGGTTGATGTAACTGGGTGGAGAATTGCACCGATGCAGAAGCCAGAAAGTTGTTTCTAAGTCAGGAGGCTTCTCGTAAAGGGAAGGGGAGAGGGGCTCAGTGCTGGAGTGGAAGATGAGGCTGGCGGCTATTTTGTGCTGGTGCTTATTGTGTGCACAATGGCACCGGCCACATCCAAGATCCATCAATAGTGAAGAGTTCATTTGTTCCTAAAACAAGTCTAAGTTTTTATTTCACCATTGGGAATATTATCCTCTTTTTCCAAGGTCATTAATTGTTTGCAATAAAAATATAACTAATCAGTGTTCCTAAGTGAGCGTTTAAGGATTTGGCAGCTCACTGGAACAACACACTATATTGTTCAACTGAGAAATGTTCTCTGTTAAGGAACATTAGATTACCTTTCTCAGAATTAATTTTGCATTTTAGGTGTGTACGTTGCTCTCCTTTCCTCCACAAAAACAGGAAGTGCAACCCTGCTGTGGATATGGTGGGGGAGAGAATGGTCACCCTTGGCCATAAAGCCTTCCATTCCAGGGAAGAGAGAGGGAGTGAGAAAAGAAGAACCCCAATATCTAAATCCAAGTTCAAAGCCACCTGCTTAGCTTTTGCTCCTTCCATTCCAGCAATTCCTCTACAGAAAAACAAACCACTAAATATACAACTAAAGCTTATTCAACAGCAAAGGTTCACCTTTGCCTTCTAGATGATGGAATGCAGATGGCTATGACGATGGGAGCTTAAATTGGAGGAATTTGTCCAGAGGAAAGAAGGAATTTCCTCCATGAGTGGACTAGAAACTGCAGGAAAAATACAGGGGTGCCGGATCAAGTGCCTCTAAGTAGCCATGGGAGTGAACCAGAGGGGGTCCTAAAAGAAGAGGGGGACAAACTTCATTACTATCATTCCAAACAGGTGTCACTATTGAGAGCAGTAGTACCATCTTACACTGGCTTTATCTGCCAACTTTAAAATCTTGCAAATGAAGAGCGGCTGCGGCCCCGGGGGGCGGCGCGGAGCTGCGGGAGCTGCTCGGCCTCCTCCGGGACCCCGGCGAGGCCCGCATGCGGCGCCCTCGCTGACACCTGAAATCCGCCGCTCTCCGTCCGCCGCGCACCGCGGGGGCGTCCGGCCCGCAGCCCTTGGCGGGTGGAGTCGTTGTCTTGCCGGCCCGCGGCGGCTGCCCATGGAGAAGGCCGGGCGGGGCGGCAATGGCGCCCCCCGGGGGCCCGTGCTGCACATCGTGGTGGTCGGCTTTCACCACAAGAAGGGCTGCCAGGCATGATTGAACATGGTCTCAGTGACTGTTCTCAGTACAGACCCCGAAAGAGTATGACTGAAGAAGCTGGACTTCAGGAAAGCAATCCTCCTGCAGATAATTTTGTTTGTGGGTCTACTTCTGACATTTCAAATACCAACTTGGGAACTGTCAAAAAAATCATGGCAGGAAACCATGGAGACGGTGCTGCCATCAAGACTGAAGAGCATTTGTTCCAAGAAGATGACAGCAAAGGACAGGAACCAAATAATACCAATCAATATTTGAAACTTCCATCTCGCCCATCTCCAGAGTCTTCAGAAAGTGACTGGGAGACCTTGGATCCTAGTATCTTAGAGGACCCCAACTTGAAAGAAAGAGAGCAGGTGGGATCAGATCAGACAATCTTATTTCCAAAGGACTCTGTGCCCTCAGATAGTCCTCCAATTACTGTACAACCTCAAGCTCACATTGGGCAGGTGGTCCTGATACCAGGGCTCATCTCAGGTTTGGAAGAAGACCAGTATGGCATGCCCCTGGCCATCTTCACAAAGGTAGAAGAAGCTCTGATCCAGACCCATGATCCAGAACTCAGGAAGCTGCTTATTCCAACCACTGCAGACCTAAGGTTCGCAGATTACCTAGTGAGGCACGTGACTGAGAACCGGGATGACGTCTTCCTGGATGGCACAGGCTGGGAGGGAGGTGATGAATGGATCCGGGCCCAGTTTGTAGTCTACATCCATGCCCTGCTTCGGGCCCAGTTTGCAGTCTACATCCATGCCCTGCTGGCTGCCACGCTGCAGTTAGATAATGAAAAGATATTATCAGACTACGGGACCACTTTTGTTACAGCATGGAAGAATACTCACAACTACAGGGTGTGGAACAGCAACAAGCATCCAGCACTTGCAGAAATAAATCCAAACCATCCATTTCAAGGACAGTACTCAGTGTCAGACATGAAGTTAAGATTCTCACATTCTGTTCAGAATAGTGAACGTGGCAAAAAGATTGGAAACGTCATGGTCACAACCAGTCGGAATGTTGTACAAACAGGAAAAGCTGTTGGCCAATCAGTTGGAGGAGCTTTTTCCAGTGCAAAGACAGCTATGTCTTCATGGCTTTCTACTTTCACCAATTCCACCCCGCAAAGTCTCACTGAGCCACCCGATGGGAAGCCCTGAGCAGGTCATCAAAGGTTGCTCTTGCTTTCTTAGGTTTATGTGTTCCCTGTCCATCTGCTGCTCCCAGACTGTTCTTCATCATCAGCCACAGGTCCACAGCAGGGGATTGATACTTCAAACTGTTTACATGGACAGTTGCCTTTTATCTAAATGAATGTTGCAGGATGCTGAAAAGATGAAATCACAGCCATAGCAGGGATGGCTTTCCAGGTTGGGGTTTAAATCGACTACTTTTATTTCAGCCTGAGCCTGATTAAAACACACAATGAACCTTCTAATGAGTTTTGAGTTCTGACATTGTACATTTGCTTACTTTAGAAAAGTTTTTGCTTATGTAAATTTTGTTCTGTTTTGCTGTTTGAATATCTAGTTGGTCACTGTAATTTATATTTGCTAAAATTAAGTTATATTACTATTTTAATTTCTTTAATGTTGGCCCTAAAATGTGCTTATGAAGTTAAAGGGCCATACAGTCTACCCTTTATTATTTTGCTGAGTTGTATGATGATGTTTTGTCTGTTTTCTACCCACATAACACATTTATCAGTTTACTTCCTTCCAGAAATGTGAACATCAGAAGTGGTAGTTCTGAGGATGAGGTGTTCTGTTCCATATTTCTAATTTGTTCTTTCCAAATCCCTTAAAACTTGCTTTGGGGCATCAAGGAGTGTCACCGTGCTTTCCTCCTCTTCCTAATTGTGCAAGTGGGTGT
The DNA here is from genome assembly GCF_000696425.1 of Galeopterus variegatus. Classification (NCBI taxonomy): domain Eukaryota; kingdom Metazoa; phylum Chordata; class Mammalia; order Dermoptera; family Cynocephalidae; genus Galeopterus; species Galeopterus variegatus. The sequence continues at coordinate 477,290 of NW_007727081.1, read as the reverse complement.
GCAGAGAAGTAGTGTAGTGGTGGTTGCAGTGATGTTGAAACAATTTAACATGAATGTGTCTATAGGGCAGTATTTTCAAAGACCTGAGTGCTAGATTTGTCAATCCTAATCACGTTGCAGTCTTTTACAAGCGTTTTTTTTATCCAAGGTTTGTGCCTTCTATTTCTTCTTTTGACCAGTTTTTCATTGAGTGTTTACAGACCTACAAGTTTTCTCTAGTCTTATTCTTCCTAAAGCCTTTCGAGGCACTCAGCCTTCTTACTTCCCTGACAGAAAATCCTCCTGTAATCAATCCCTGTGCTCTTCTGAAAGTATTTATAAAAGAAGAGCAAGGTGGCCCATAAATATTAAATAGAAACCTCATTTTAGCTCACACTTAGAAAAACAAGAGGTAAGAGAAGAAAACTACCATTACATCAGTCACCTGTTTCATAAAGGACATCTGGCCTCTTGTTAGACACATGCACGTGTGTGCCATCTACTGATGATTTGTACACAGATGCACCTCATGTGTTTGCCTTGCTCAGCTCTCATTTGCTTTTCCAGGGGATCTTGGATAGCTGTTCTCAGGGAGTACTTTTGGGGAGCAGACTGCCTTTGAAGTAACAAAGGCTACTTGGAAAATATATTGTGAGTATAATCTGCATATGATATAAACAGTGTTGTGAAAACAGGGAGCCTAATTAAGAAGGACACTGGTTATATTTGAGTTACCCCTTATGAAATATTTATTTAAGAAGTAAATCCTCCTAAGTCTTGTGAAATGAACATGGGAACAAAATCGCAATATCCTTAAATTTTCCAATTTGTGTTTTAGGCCAGCAAATCTAAAAGCATACTTCCATTTGAACATAGTAATACAAGAATTCAGTGATGATAAATTGAAGGGTTTAATGTGAGAACTCCATTAATTTCACTTCTGTCAGGTAAGTTAACCTCAGGAAATATTAATGGAAGAGAAGAAAGTAATACCAAACAAAATTTTTAAAAATACTTAATCAGTTTTGCCATGAGACTATAAAGAGTTCATTCTGACATCTTGTTTCATGAGGCCTCAGCATTAGTTGGAGTGCAATAATGTATTCATGTGCAATTGTTACCTCTACTGCCAGAAGATCACACTGCTAGAGAGCTAGGAGCCCTGTGAGGGGTCAGCAGGCAAGATGCCTGTCCTTCATTTAGTTTGTATGGTTTGTGTGATTGGGGTAAGCTCACATCTCTCACTGTTCAAAAGAAGCCCAACCCATACGTTGGAGTCCTCTGAAATAAAATTGGTCAAGGAAAATTTAACTTTGCTTTACTATCACTTGTTCCCCATTTGAACATATACTTTAATTGAGCTTTGTTAATGTTTCTAGTTAAGAGTTCAACTCCTAAAGTGGTCACTTAACTGTCTTTCAACATAAAACGACTCAGAAGACAGAATTTTCATCATGGAAATGGTCAAAACCCCATGCCCATATTTCCTTCAGGTTCTGGGAGGTGTTGGAGTTTTCAAGGAACATAGGCCATTATATTGTTGGCAGGGGCCCTGAGGCCAGCATAATTGAAGGCAGGAAGCCTGGCCTCTTGTCCTGTGAGTCTACATACTTCAGGCTTTCATTCTAGACTCCAGCTGAGTGGACAGCTTAGAAGCGGTAGCCCCCCTCCAAACACTGGCTCTGTGAGCCAGAGGAGCCAGCTCCGTGCCATCTTCTGACATATCACTGGTAAAGGTGTGTGTGTTGGTGGCAGTGTTTGCACCAAGGCATTCATGTCTAAGAACTGAGTGTTTGGTAACTAGGCCTGCCTGAGGGAGATTGTGTTAGCCAGCCTTTTTCAGGTGTGCCAGGCACACAGACTACATCTGTAGCTTGGTCGTGGCTTCACTGCTGTCTAGATAACTTAAGTGTAGTGTTTGGGAAAAGTCCCTCGTATAATTTAATTCATGAGGTGCTGTAATGACAATGGTATAGATAAGGCAGAGAGGTAAAGCTACAGCCATGGTCTAGATGGATAGAAAAAGTTGCATGTCAAAGGCTTAGAATGATTTTGCATATGTATTTGGCTCACATAACCAGTGTGAATAGTCTGTCCCCAAATCCATTAGTGATTCACTAGTCCCCAAGCCCTAAAACAATTCTCATCTACTTTTGCTTTAAGAAAAACAGCAGCAATATACTTTTTTTTTAAATAAAAGATGACCAGCAAGGGGATCTTAACCCTTGACTTGGTGTTGTCAGCACCACGCTCTCCCAAGTGAGCCACAGGCCGGCCCTAGCAGCAATATACTTTGGCAGAAACCAGAGCATATGATGTGACTTCCCTCAACCTTCTGCTTTCTAAGTCCTATACAAAGCATTTGATGTTTTTTAGAAAAATTTCTTTTGGAAAGCCAAGGAGAAAACAAATTAGAAAGAGGAAATGAGAAGTTGTTGTGTGGCTGACCAACAAGGTACTTAAAATCTGAATGAAAGTGTTTTGAGAGCAGTATTTAATACGCTGAAGATTGTAAGAATTCTTTCAGAAAGAATTTAGAATTTTAACCTGCTAGCTACAAGTTTTAAAATGAACCTAATATAACATTATCTCCCTGTTAGGTAGGTACTGTTATTATTTTATATTTTGTGGAGAAAAGTTTTGTGGAAGTTACAGCCAGTGGTCTTTTTCCCTCAAGTGCTAGTGATGAATTTGGGAGCATTTCAGCTCTATAAGGAGCCAATGTACTGATCCTTAACCTCATGTACTTGTCTGCTTCAGCAATTATGGAAAGTAGCCTGTTAGGACAGTAGCTATTAAATGTTGTCTGTTATTTTATTGGAGAATTGGGTGGGACCCTTGAAATGACATCGACATTTGCATGCTCTGATTTTTTATCAGAGATGGCAAGGTATTTCCACCCAGTCCCTTGGTAGCCTTTAGACATGGTAGAGAATGCTGCCCTGATAACTTGAAAATGATTGTTATTCCACATAGCATAATGTGCCACTAGGAGTTTTTTCATTCCAAGTCTTTGGACTTCGCAACATTGGAATTGTTTTTTCATAATTTCCAACATTCCGTAAATATTTGTCAAGGACAAAGAAAAGGAATGTGGATCTTTATTCTTTTCATGTAAATAATTTTGTACACACGACTTCCTGCTTTCGTTATGAAGGAGAAGAAACTAACTCCCTTGTATGTTAACTCTAAAATTAAAAATTGTGCATGTCTGAGGGGTTGAATATATTTTGTAAAACTCTAAATACATTTGTATTTCTGTGCTGTTCTGAAGTTTACCTTTTTACCTATATTAATTAAAGATATAGAAACTATATATTTAAATCATGTAAATAGAACATAATTTAGGGATTTTTTCCAATCTTATTGTTTGTCAGGTTCTCAGACACACATAGTATGCTGCTCAAATTTTTTGTGTGTGTGCAATATAAATATTTGAACATTTCAGTCAGGTACTGATCCAGAAAAGGTAATGGAAGTTTTCAGAAAGCTTCTGTTCTTAGAAAATATTTTGTTGTTTTCTTGTTTTATAGCTGCAAAAATAAGATCAAAACTTGGTCATTGGTTTCTAAATTGGGGAAGCATTTGACTAATGAGTTAGCGAAGGCATTCAGTAGTTGCAAATATAGTTTAAGTATTTGAGATTAAAGGCTTTCCACAAACACTTTCTAAAAAAGTTTAGCTTAGAAAACTTAGGAAATTTTCTTTTTTTTTTTTTTTTTTTAAAAAGATGACCGGTAAGGGGATCTTAACCCTTGACTTGGTGCTGTCAGCACCACGCTCAGCCAGTGAGCGAACCGGCCATCCCTATGTGGGATCCGAACCCGGGGCCTTGGTGTTATTAGCACCGCACTCTACCGAGTGAGCCACGGGCCGGCCCGAAAACTTAGGAAATTTTCTAAGTGAGTTAAACTGTGGTACATTTTGATCAGAAAGGTAGTTTCTCTTTGCTCTAGTAATAGTATAATTTGTAGTAGTAGTTCTTTGTTTAGTGTTAAAATTATAAATCACGTCTAATCACACTGAATTGTAAAACTTCTGTTGTATCTTTATTTTAAGAAAAAATTAGAATAAAATTATCCTGTTTCGTTCTGCGTACAATTGTACTTGACCTCTCCTTTGAGAAGTACCCTGTTTGTTGTCGTGTGATTTCTGGCCTGCTTCACTGATGGATGGCAGTTTCAGCTTCATTTGTTAAGAAACCAGCACACAGAATGAATTTCTCATTTTGACGTTGCTTACACTGCTGCCTTAGCTTTCAAGGGGGTGGCCTCTGCAGGAAGAGCGTCTTAGCCCCTGTGGAACGCTCAGTGCACGGTGCTACACAAAGCACTGAGGCTGGTCATGTCTCGTAAGGTCACTGACAGAAACCCCCAGCGGAATAGGACATGTTCCAAGCCTCCCATTTTTCCACCTGGACAGATAAGCTTCAAAACAGCCCTTGACATTTCCCCTGAGGAGTCCTAGCACGTTTTCATATACATTTCCATGTTCTGTGGTTCCCTTACAACTGTTCTACCAAAGGGCCTTGTGATGTGCTTCACAGAAGAAGCAGACGAGCTTCCTTGCTCCCCAGGAACATGTGCTTCCTCGAGTGATGATGCAGGCCTAAGTTTAAGTTACCAGTATTCTTTGACATGGACCGGAGCCCAAACCTGATGACATGACTTGAGGACAGTTGAGCTTCCTCTACTCAGGGAAGGGAAGGCATCTTCTTCCCTTTCCTGATTACCACTCAGACTGGGCTGCAGGCTCTGCTGTGGGCATGCAATGGATTCCCATCACCTCCCAGGTAAGAGCCACTTGCTCTTCATTCTGATTGGACAGGCGTGGCAGTTATTGAATCTGGTGACATCTGGAATCAGTGTGATTATGGAGCCAGTTCTTTCCAAAGAACATCCCTTCGTGAAGGGCTTCTCTCTGCCTGGGGTAACCCACACAGGGTTGGGGAAGCACATTGCAGTAGGACTGACCTGTCCAACTTTACCATCAACAGACCCTCTCCCAGCACAAAGACTGTATGATTATGGGGTCAGGAGCCAGGGAATAACCTGGGGCAGGAGATTATAATTCTTGTGTTCTTTGCTCTTTATCTCACAAACAATGACATCCCAACATAACACAAAAATTAGAATTCAAATATTCTTAAATGTGTTTTATCCTTCCTTGGACTGGGCCGCACTCCCAGAGCACGTAGATATGGATGGAGACAATGGAAAAATGACAAAAGCCACTTGAAATGCTGATAGTTGCGGAGGCCAAGTGATGGGTACATAGGGGTTCATTAGACTATTCTGTTTTTGTGTACGTTTGAGAATTTTAATAATGAAGAGTTAAAAACTACTCACTAGCCATTAAACAACTTCGTTGCCAGTGAAAAGGCACAAGTTACCATGTGGTGGACCCTGAGTGCCTGATGGGAATCTGGACTTTATTTTGTAGCTTCTCCTCCACTAGCACCCTGGCCCCCACAAGCCCCCTCGCCGACTGAAACTTTGGCTATCATGCTATCACTTTCCCACCCCTCTAGGCATTGAGAGAACCCGTAATACACAGTTATCAAAGATCCAGCTCCAGCTTCTCTTCCTCCTGAAAGTCTCCTCCAGCCTACTTTGAGTCCTTTCTAAAATACCTGCATTCAGCATTCATTGAGTACTACATAAAGAGGTGCTTCCCAGTCTTAGAGATTTGCAATCAGTAGAACTTTTGTAAGAAAAGGGATGTCCTTCTTAAGTTGGGCAACTTAAGTGTGAAATACCATACAGAAAAGAACATAAAACATTTACAGTATAGTAAATATAAAGCAAACATTCATACAACCACAACCCAGCTAGAAATAGGATGTTTTGCCAGCACCTAAAAAGCACCGCCCCCTGTAGTTTTCCCCACCCAGAAGTATTTGTTACTGTGACTTTGTGATGATGATTTTTTATACAAATCCTCCTACATATATCCCTAAAAACATAGTTTGGTTTTGCCTGTTTTTGAACTTGTATAAATGGAATCACATCATTTGTATTCTGTCTTTTTCTGCTTAATTTTGATTTTTAGGAAATCTTTCTCTCTCATTGCTTTCTCATATTAGTCCACTGTAGGCTCTGCCACAGTTGATCACTGCTATAGGTGAACGTTGGCTATGTGCAGTTTGGGGCTGATGAGCTGCTCTGACCGTTCTAGTGCGCACATCCCAGTGCACCTGTGCACATTTCTCTAGGGTGTAAATGTGGGAGGGAGACTGCAGGGTGATGGCAATGTGCACATCTTTAACCTTTTCAGTTAATGCCAACTTTTTTCAAAGTGATGCTACCATTTTGCCCTCCCACCAGCAGAGCATGAGAATTCCCATTGCTCCACATTATCTCTAGCACTTGGTATCACCAGCATTTAAAATTTTTGCCATCTGGTGGGTGTGAAATGGTGTTTTGTTATAATTTGCATTTCCCTGAGTACTAATAAAGTTGGATACTTTTACTTTTGTTGATTGACCATTTAGATTTCCACTTCTGTGAAATGTCTGTTGAAGTCTCTTACCCGCTTTTCTATTAGTTTGTCTATTTCTTGTTTGAGTTTTTATACATCCATATAGGCTGTCTTAGTTCATCTGTGCTATTAAAAAAAAAAAAAAAAAAAAAAAAAACAAACCTGAGACTACTGGTTAATTTATAATAACAAACAGAAATTTCTTTCTCTCAGTTGTGGAGGCTGAGAGTCCAAGATGAAAGCTCCAGCAAGTTTAGTGTCTGGTGAGAGACCCATCTCCACTTCCAGGACAGCACCTGTTGCTGCATCCTCCAGAGAGAAGGAACACTGTGTCCTCTCATGGTGGAAGGTACAAACTCCCTCCTCAAACCCTTTTGTGAAGGCATCTAATCCCAGCAGGGCTCTGCCCTCATGACTCAATCACCTCCTAAAGGCCACACCTCTTTATACCGTTGCATTGGGAATTAAGTTTCAACATGAATTTTGGAGGAGACAAAAACATTCAAACCACAGCACATGTATATATGTGTGTGTATGTATTCGGGATACTATTTCTTTGTCAATTATGTGTTGCAGATATCTCATTTTGTGACTTTATTCTTTATGATGTCTTGGTGAAGAGTTCTTAATGTAGACAAATTTATCTACTTATGATTAGAGTTTTTGTGTCTTATTTATGAAAACCTTTTCCTTGAGAATATTCTCTATAGTCTTCAAGAAGTCTTTTAGTTTTGCCTTTCACATTTAAGCTTTTATCTATCTAGAACTTCTTTTTAGAGTGGTGTGAAATAGAAATTGAATTTTTTTTTCCCTCACGTGGATAGCAAGTTTTACCACTTATTATTTTGCCAAGTAAGGACTCTTGAAACTATCTTCTCTTATCACTGTCACTTCATACAAAGAAATTTTAATACCAAAACATGGGAAGAACACGGGATCAGAGTAAAGGAGAATCTTTTGAATCAAATAATACGCTTATAATAAAAATTACATAATTAACTGCTTGAATTGTATTCATTTAATTTGTCCATATTTTTCTTATTTTGTTCCAGGTCCTGTGCAAAGTGTTCCTTCAACACTGGTACATGGGAATGGACAAAGGAACCTTGTTTTTGTACTCTGTAGGGCTGACATTCCCAAAGTCTATCACATAAATGTCCAGTGTTTCTAGAACTGTGCCAGGCAGCCGCAGTCCCTAAGGACCTTTAACCCTGCACCAGAGACTTACACTGGCCTCTGGAGATCCAATATTTACACATCCTTGGCTCCTGGTGCTGGAAGTCACTCTTAAGACCAACCCAAGTCCCAGACAGGGCATTTTAAACCCTGCCTTCTCCCCTGTGGAGTATATAAGTGCCTACTATGTTCCACGCATAGTATGTGACACGCTCACAGTTCCTGACCCCCTTAGAGCTTACTGTTCAGTGGGGAGAAGGGGCAGTTACCAGAGAGGGTAAAGAATGCCAGGTGAGAGTGAGCCAGCATGCTGTGCCAGCACCGTGGGGCCTACTTTTTGACAGGGACAGGTAGATGTTTCTTCCCCTGGGACCCTAAGTTGAGACCTGAAGGCCAAGAGTTTTAGGGGCAAGGTAGGAGTCGGGGGCAGAGGTTGAAAGATACAAAGGGCTCCAGGGCCTATGAGAACAGCACAGGCAGAGACTTAGAAGCAGAATGGCTCGAGGAAATTGAATGGTCTTTGGCATGGCTGGAACCTAGATGCCAAGGAGATGAGGCTGGAATATCAGGCCAGGCCAGAATGAGGAGAGCCCTGTCAGCCTGTTGAAAGAGCATGCACTGGATCTAGAAGGTGACAGGAAAAGCTTGAAAGGTTTCCCTCAGGTACGTGGCAGGTTGGATGCCACCTTTTAGAGAGTTCACTCAGGAGGTGGCACCACTGCGTCCACTGTGCCCTGAGCTATAAATTGATGACGTTTCTCAGCTGGCCTCTGAACCAGCCACCACCCCTTTCCTTTCCTCACTGGCCCAATTTCACAGCTTTCCACTGGTCTTAAATCGCATTTCCCCAAACCCTGTAAGCCCAAGAACAAAACTCCTCTGGCATGGCCCTCAGTCGAAAACCTGTGACTGTGAGAACATGATTTTGCTCTGATTTCGCTGGAGATTAGATTAGCAGGGGTCGATAATGAAAAAGAACTCTAAGTGTTTTTGAGCTGCAGGGAAGTGACTAGTGGGGAGGATACTTAAGCATGTGTTTCAATTACTCTGGCAAAGCAGAGACCCAGGAGACACGTGGCACCACCACTGTGTTGATGTGTTTAAACTTGGAAAAAACTCACTTTTTCTTCTTAGTTTACAAGCAGGAAGGGAGTAGTTTGTATATTCAAAATGTCCATCTGCAGCTAACATCTGGACTTTCATTTATATTCAATCCAATTCATGGATTTATTTTCTGATAAAATTTAACAGAAGGACCACCTACTTCCTCTGGGGAATGCTTATGTCAAAAGTAGGACAATGGAGAATTTGAAACTAGCCTTTCCACCTGCCCCCTACAGGCTCTGTCCTAGAAACCAGTCACTGAGCAGCACTTCCTAGAAACCACTGACACAGAAGTTAAATTACACCGTCCTCGGCTGCCATATCCTGAATTGGTTCTTTGTGCAAGATCATCCATTAAGAAACCAAAGCCTCTATGCCCTCAATGCATCATTCACTCTCACTAAATACCTTCGAAATGGAAATTCCCAGGTAAAATTTTAACGAATGAAGATGAATGAGTATTTTTTATGTCATCTGCTTTATAGTCATTAAAACCACAAGATCAGTGGGACTGGAATTTTTCAACCTTATATATTTTACAACCTTTAAAGTGTGTTTTTCCATTAATGACAGGTCCATCACTTTCAGACTCAAAGTTGAGAACATTTTTGAGAGTGATTGATTCCATTTCTTTGAGCATCTGAGCTTACTTAATCCTTAGAATTTTCTTTTGGGGCCTTGTTGGAAATAAAGAATAACTAGTCACCACTCTTGTGGTTGGAAAACATGTTTTTTGTTTCCTTTTAAGTTGTCAAGTTAACCCTGTGACTATTCTCCCTTGAAGGGCAGGCTGTGTTTCCAAAGTTCCTAATATAACTCATGGAACTCAAAATGGGTTTCCCATGTGGACAGTGTTGTTTATGGGAGCTATGTCTCAGCTCATAAAAGGCTGTTCACCAGAGAGCCAGAGTATATACAAAAGTATAAGGTTCTGGAGAACTGAAATGCTCTGTACAACAGACAGAAAAATGTGTTCACTTACAACCCAGCAACTAAAAACGTAGCCCCCATCTGCTGCAGCCCCAGCAGGAGTAAATAAAGATTCACTCAGGCACAAAGCTGGTTGGGTCCAGAAGATAAGAGGAGACCTGCACAAATATGTGATATAAAGAAAGTGATGAGTGTGTTGAGAGGTCCAGTAAAGGACTGTGCTAGTCCTTTGAGCTGGGACAACCAGAGAAGGCTTCCTGGAGGAGGTGGCATGTGAGCTGCTTAAATGGTAAGATTTCGAATACAGACACTGAAGAAGACAAGAGCAGATTTTCAGTATCCCCCCAACCCCTGGGGGAGGGGGCATGGCCTGAAATGCAGCAGGGGAACAGGTCAGAGTGAATAAATCTCTGGGGAAGGGATAAGGAGTGATGAAAGAGGAGAACTGAGGAAGAAAAGAGTCTCTGGGGATACAGGAATCTGAGAAGTACAGAAATCAGCTCCTCGTACTCCACACTGAGATGACTGTTGGTGAGACTACAGGGATTAGGGAACAGAGTCAGGAGGGGGAAACCCCTAGTGGCAACTACAGGAAGGAGGAGAGGCACCTGTAAGGGGTCATCTATCTGCAAAGATTTGTGTTAGATGATGTGGCTGCCTCTCTTGGGTCAAGCGTATGAAATACTTTCCATCAGATAAGCTGCAAGGTTTTGGAAAGTGCAGTCACTTTCATATCAACTTCACAAACCAAAACATTTTGAAAAGAAACAATTCATTTCTTTGAAAAGATGTTTCAGCCACTTTCAAGCTATGACGGATTTCAAGACTAAGCATATGTTAAAATCACTACTTCCTTTGTTCCTCTTCACTCCCACATTCCCACTACTTCACTTGACTAGCCTAAAAAATAATAATTTTTTAGGGTTTGGATCCCCTTACTGGCCAGCCCCCCCCCCCCAAAAAAAAAAAAAAACCACTCCACCATCTAGGTGGTTATATAGGTATATGCATAGTTAAAATCAAGTTG
>NW_007727081.1:422446-466584 GCF_000696425.1 Galeopterus variegatus | reverse complement strand
TGGCAGGGGCCCTGAGGCCAGCATAATTGAAGGCAGGAAGCCTGGCCTCTTGTCCTGTGAGTCTACATACTTCAGGCTTTCATTCTAGACTCCAGCTGAGTGGACAGCTTAGAAGCGGTAGCCCCCCTCCAAACACTGGCTCTGTGAGCCAGAGGAGCCAGCTCCGTGCCATCTTCTGACATATCACTGGTAAAGGTGTGTGTGTGTTGGTGGCAATGTTTGCACCAAGGCATTCATGTCTAAGAACTGAGTGTTTGGTAACTAGGCCTGCCTGAGGGAGATTGTGTTAGCCAGCCTTTTTCAGGTGTGCCAGGCACACAGACTACATCTGTAGCTTGGTCGTGGCTTCACTGCTGTCTAGATAACTTAAGTGTAGTGTTTGGGAAAAGTCCCTCGTATAATTTAATTCATGAGGTGCTGTAATGACAATGGTATAGATAAGGCAGAGAGGTAAAGCTACAGCCATGGTCTAGATGGATAGAAAAAGTTGCATGTCAAAGGCTTAGAATGATTTTGCATATGTATTTGGCTCACATAACCAGTGTGAATAGTCTGTCCCCAAATCCATTAGTGATTCACTAGTCCCCAAGCCCTAAAACAATTCTCATCTACTTTTGCTTTAAGAAAAACAGCAGCAATATACTTTTTTTAAAAATAAAAGATGACTGGGCCGGCCCGGTGGCGCACTGGATAAGTGCGCCGCTTGGGAAGCGCGGCGGCGCTCCCACCCAAGGGTTCGGATCCCACATACAGACCGATTCCCGCTCACTGGCTGAGCGAGGCGCGGGGGCAACACTGAGGGTTGCGATCCGTTGCCGGACACGGAAAAAGACAAAAGACAAAAAAAATAATAATAATAAAAATAAAAGATGACCAGCAAGGGGATCTTAACCCTTGACTTGGTGTTGTCAGCACCACGCTCTCCCAAGTGAGCTACCCGGCCATCCCTATATAGGGATCCGAACCTGTGGCCTTGGTGTCATCAGCACCGCACTCTCCCAAGTGAGCCACAGGCCGGCCCTAGCAGCAATATACTTTGGCAGAAACCAGAGCATATGATGTGACTTCCCTCAACCTTCTGCTTTCTAAGTCCTATACAAAGCATTTGATGTTTTTTAGAAAAATTTCTTTTGGAAAGCCAAGGAGAAAGCAAATTAGAAAGAGGAAATGAGAAGTTGCTGCATGGCTGACCAACAAGGTACTTAAAATCTGAATGAAAGTGTTTTGAGAGCAGTATTTAATACGCTGAAGATTGTAAGAATTCTTTCAGAAAGAATTTAGAATTTTAATCTGCTAGTTACAAGTTTTAAAATGAACCTAATATAACATTATCTCCCTGTTAGGTAGGTACTGTTATTATTTTATATTTTGTGGAGAAAGTTTTGTGGAAGTTACAGCCAGTGGCCTTTTTCCCTCAAGTGCTAGTGATGAATTTGGGAGCACTTCAGCTCTATAAGGAGCCAATGTACTGATCCTTAACCTCATGCACTTGTCTGCTTCAGCACTTATGGAAAGTAGCCTGTTAGGACAGTAGCTATTAAATGTTGTCTGTTATTTTATTGGAGAATTGGGTGGGACCCTTGAAATGGCATTGACATTTGCATGCTCTGATTTTTTATCAGAGATGGCATGGTATTTCCACCCAGTCCCTTGGTAGCCTTTAGACATGGTAGGGAATGCTGCCCTGATTACTTGAAAATGATTGTTATTCCACATAGCATAATGTGCCACTAGGAGTTTTCTCATTCCAAGTCTTTGGACTTCGCAACATTGGAATTGTTTATTCATAATTTCCAACATTCCATAAATATTTGTCAAGGACAAAGAAAAGGAATGTGGATCTTTATTCTTTTCATGTAAATAATTTTGTACACACAACTTCCTGCTTTCGTTATGAAGGAGAAGAAACTAACTCCCTTGTATGTTAACTCGAAAATTAAAAATTGTGCATGTCTGAGGGGTTGAATATATTTTGTAAAACTCTAAAAAACAAAAATCTTACAAATGAGAAATTTAATCCACCAAACTGAAATTCCAAAATAGGAATTTATCAGTACAAATCTTGCTGCATGAATTCCTCACTTGTGGGACTTTATTATAGAATAATCCTAATTTGTACAAAGCTACAAAAGTTTGGGGAAAAATACACAAATCTTTCCATAAACTTGTTGAAGTACCCTCGTATGGAGAGACATTTTTATTGGTAGATTTGGTTATTTTTTCACAGTACAGATTTTTAAGACGACCATATGTCTTCTGTGCCCCCATACAGGAAGGGATGCAAAGTGTACGAGCACAGATTCTGACAGCCGGCACAAAGATTTGCTTCCTGGACGAACAAAGTCTGTCACTCAGAAACTACTTCTGTACTTGTATACACATACAGCCTGGCCTCAATGAACGCACTGTTCCTTCTGTGCCTTTTACCCCAATAACTACCCCTCCAAAAAAAGGTGACTGAGCTCTCACTGATTGTTGTAATACTGACATTTGACCTCCTGGGCCCTTGAATAAGGTGGCTCCTTGCAGCCTAGGGAGGCAAGTCCTAATGTCTCTGAACATAAATGTCCACACTGGGTGTAGTGGATTGAATTATGCCCCCTCCAAAACTCATTGAAGCTTGAATTGTGTCCCCCAAGTTTCATGTATTAGAAACTTAACCCCCACTATGACTGTTAAGAGGAAGGGAAATCCTATCATGGTCATTGAAAGGTGGAGCCTTGAAGAGGTGATTAGATTGCAGGACCGTGCAGTAGTGAATGGATTAGAAATGGTGGCCAGAGGTGTGGTTCCGAGGGCTTTAAAAGAAGAGGAGATTCTGTGTCTTGCTCACTCTGCTCTCTCTGCTTCCACCATCTTGTAATGTGGGACCCCTGGGTCACTGTCACCACCACCAGATGGACTTTGGACTTCCCAGCCTCAGCAACTATAAGCAATAAGTTTCATTTTTCTTTATAAGTCACCCAGTTTCAGGTATTTTGTTATAAGCAACAGAAACGGACTAATACATGGGATAGGAGAGCTCTGCAGTCCACAGGTTCCTCCTCCTGTTCCTGAGAGATGCATACCTGGCTATTCCCCACCTGCTCAAGCTTCTCTTGGCATCCACGGTATATATCCGTCCCTCTGTGGAATTCTGTGTATGGCTTCTCTCCCCCCAGGAGACCCTGAGGCATTCTGGTGTAACGCACAGCCAAAGCAGCTGACTGTGCACCTAGTCTGATCAAGGTTGAAATTCCATGTGCAAGATCTGGCCAGGCTGCCTTTGATAATGTATTTGAGACTAACCATTGCCTGTTTGGAACCATCGGATTAGAGAGACTGGTCTATATGCCACCTAGTTTGCTTGGTTGGTCGATTGAAATCTGGTGACTTCAATGGTGGTCTCTGCTGGTTGAGAGCAAGATGATCCCCAAATTCCCTGGTATAATACAAAAGAAAGGATCCAAGGCTGGATGTCATGGGGGATATTCATTATTCAGCATATAGATTTGCCTTCCCTGCCTGCAATGATTCTGCCAGCACCATCCTCGATGGCCTTTCAGAAAGTCTTATTCAGGACCGGCCCATGGCTCACTTGGGAGAGTGTGGTGCTGATAACACCAAGGCTGCAGGTTCGGATCCCTATATAGGGATGGCTGGTTGGCTTGCTTGGGAGAGCGTGGGGCTGACAACACCAAGTCAAGGGTTAAGATCCCTTTACCAGTCATCTTTTGAAAAAAAAAAAAAAAGAAAGAAAGTCTTATTCACTGTCATGGGATACACAACATACTCCAAAGCAAGCAACTTATTTTACAGCAAAAGAGGTGCAAAATTTGGCTTACGCCCATGGAATTCACTGATCTTACCACATACCCCAATACCCAGAAGCAGCTCTCCTGATACAATGTTGGGATGACCTAGTCAACACTCCATAGCTGTGCTAGTGGTAGACAACACCCTGAAAGATGGGAGTGCTAGCCCACAGGATGCTCTATAGATTCTGCACAGCTCCTCCCATAGCCAGAATTCACAGGTCCAAAAATCAACGTGTTCTTCTCCCTATCACATTCAATAACTCACCTGTGTTTGGCTTCAGCTCTGCCAATTAATTCCCAAGGGTGAAATGCTTCCACCAGAAACACAGTTGGTTCCACCAAGCTGGAAATTGAGACTTCCCTGTGGCCTTTTGGGGCCCCTCCTACCACTGAACAACAGGTGTAGAGAGCACTAACATTTATAATAAAGCAAGTGTATGTCACAGGGCCTAGCCTCCAAAGCCCTGTAGTTTCAGGTTTAGCTTAACTTTTTAAAATTACATATAGAAATGTTAAGCTTGCAAAAGACAGGAAACTTTTCCCAGGCTAAAGTCTCTGTTGTAGATAAAGAATTGTAACACAGCAAAGTTTTTGGCTCAAGGACAGATGCCCTTGGAGCAGGTTAATCTACTGATTGATATGTTAAGAAAGTTGCTTTATTGTTGTGTAAAAATACTAAGGAAATTGCTGTAGGAAAAGACAGTATTTGCTAAGAACAACTTTCGTTGGTGGATCAACTTAACCTTTTGCAAATTTCATTACAGAATGTCACTTTGCTATTTCACTGATGTTACCAGCTTCTATTGTTAAACTATACTTAGCCATAACTCCACCTATGTTCCTTTTCTGTAACCTCCTGCCCTGGAAAATAAATACCGGGAGAAGACCCCAGTCTGGTGTTATTTTTCCAAGGAGGAATGCCTCTCTCTTGAGGGTTCCTGGAAAATTAACCCCTTCAGGGTTTCTCACTGCTCAGAAGAAATGGGCTTTGAGTAATCCTTTGTGTTTCCATCACCCAGAGGAAGAGAGTATAACAAACAGGCAAAGAGAGGTTACCATACTGTCTGAATGATTGATCCTGGTCAGCAAAGTGGGAAGGGTTTCTGCTACATGGTGGGGGTGGGAGGAGTACATCTGGAACTCAGGGGACTCCTGGGCACCCCTTGGTGTCTCCAGGCCTTATAGTAAAATTGCATGGAAAACTATAATAACTCAGTAAAGGCAGAAAAGCCAGGGATTCAGTCCCTTCAGGAATGGTTTGTGTTTCCCCAACAGAAAAAGACCCCCTATCTGCTAAGGTGCAGGCTGAAGTCATAGAGAGCATTCAACAGCTAGTGGAAGAAGGAAGTTCTATCAGCTACAGCTTTGAAACCACGGCAGAAATAACGGCTGTAGCAGACATGCATAACTTTCTTTGCTTGTTACAGATTTGTATATATTAACCAATTATTTCTTTTTTTCCCCTTTTCCCTCCTATTTTATACAAAGGGTGTTGGTGGTGATTAACTTTTGTTTTCAAAGATGACAAATAAGGGGATCTTAACCTTTGACTTGGTGTTGTCAGCACCACACTCTCCAGGTGAGTGCACCAGCCATCCCTATATAGGGATCTGAACCCACGGCCTCGGCACTACCAGTGCCACACTCTCCCGACTGAGCCACAGGGCCGGCCCTCTTATCTCAATTCTACCACCGAACTTTTGTTTTAGTCTTGGTTCTATGTTAAATATATTAAACATTCACTGCCTTCCTTTTGCTAAAATTTACTCAGTTATCACTTAATTGACTCGAGTTCATCCTCTAGTAATTTCTTCAGGAAGGATTCATGAGAATTATATTTCCTGAGATCATGCAGTCTTAAAATCGTCTATGGTTTAGAATATAAAAAGACAAGCCACAGACTGAGAAAAATATTTGCAAAACATATATCTGTTAAAACACTTGTATCCAAAATTTACAAAGAACTTTTAAAACTCAACAGTAAGAAAACAAACTACCCAATCAAAAAATGGGCAAAACATCTGAACAGACACCTCACCAGAGAAGACACACATATGGCAAATAGGCATATGAAAAGATGCTCAACATCATACATCATTAGGAAATTTAAAATTAAAATAACAGTTATCCTTTACTAGGATAGGTCTCAGCGACAAACATTCTTGGTCAGTTTTCCCTGGCGTATAGCTTTTTCTTTCAACATATAGATTCAAGTCTCTTATTTCAGGAACACTTTCTTGAATTATATCTTTAAGTGTATGTCATAGCTTTTGCGGAATATACTATAAAGCATATGTACTTCACAGGGCCTGGTTTTCCAAAGCCTTGCAGTTTCAAATATTGACCTTGCAAGGACGGGAAATTTTCCTCAGGCTAGTGAGTCTTTGTTGCAAGATAAGAATTGTGGCACAGCAGGTTGCTGGCTCAAAGACAGACTAGTTACTGATTGTTATGTAAAGATACTGAGAAATTGCTGTAAGAACACTTAATTGTCTAATGGAATGTCATCTGGCTTGTTTCACTGAAAGTTACCAGCCTATACTGTTAAATTATAACCCTGCCTTTGTTCTCTTCCTGTAACTTCCTGGTCTGGAAAACAAATTCAGGAAGAGAACCCCAATTTGGTGTTAATTTCCTAAGGAAGGGTTGCCTCTCGCTGGAGGGTCCCAGGGAAGTTAACCACTTCGGGGCTTCTCAGTGCTCAGAAGAGATGGGCTGTGAGTAATCCTTTGCATCTCCATCACCCAGGGGAAGTGGGGTGACAAATCTGTGGGGGATGAAGCAACAGCTTTTGTTTTGGTTTTCTTCTTCAGAGATTCCAACTATGCATATATTGAATTTCCTTTGCATGTTATATGTATACATAAAATTTCCCTCATATTCTTTTAACTCCACCTTTATTTCCATTTCATAGGTTCACTTTTCTCATTTCTGTTCTTTATGATGCGCTTTGCAGTGTTTTCTGTGGTGTCTGTTCTTCTTTATGTTCCTTTCAATTTTATTTTCATTTCTCTAGTGTTTGTGGTTTTCTTCCATTTCTTTCCGAAATTCAGCTCCCATTTCATCTGCTCCTGTTGTCCCATAGTCTCTTTCCTGAGCTCTTGCAGTTCTGCCTTATTCTTTTTCTTTATCAGGATGATTGCTTAATTAATTTTTTTTTATTTATAGCAAAAAATGTTTGTCATAGTTTTCAACTGCTCCATGGCAAAATTTTTTCTGGTGAGCATTCTTCATATATTGGTGAATTTTACTGCTGTTCCACAATTATTTTCTTCTGCTATATCTTATCCATGTTGTGCGATTTACTTTTTTAGACTCATCGTTGAATGCATTGGATTTTTCTTGGAGAACTATTTGTACATGGCCTTCCCAGCATTGAAGGCTCTCACCCTGGTTGTGAAAAGGATGGGCTGCTGTCTCTAAATAAGTCTCAACTGTGGGATTCTTTCTGGGGCTTTAATTCCTTCACTTCACTAGGCAGACAGTGAACAGAATATGCCCCCAGCCTTGCTCTTTTGGTTCCTGCTACTTGCTGGTATGGCAGAGCATGCACTGAAGTGGTCCTCTCACCCTCGGGAAGGGTGTTTTCGCTTAGGCTTTCAGAAAGCAGCAGCCCCTTCGCCCTCCTGTCATGTTCCCCACTTGCCTCCTCCTACTCACAGTTCCTGCCTGTTCACAGCTGGGGCTTTGGAGTCTGTGGACATGTCTATTATCTAGTTGTGCTGATGATGTAATTTCCCATGGTTTCTTTATTCTCCTTAATTCTTTCCTATGATTGTCAAGAAAAGAGTGTAAAGCTGATTTACGCAGACATGTTCATATTGGAAGTCCCTTCTGGAGAGGCTAGGATGTTAAAACAGAATTGCCAGCAGCCATGGTGATGGCCTCGTGGAGAAGTGGGCCTGAGAGGATGATGCCACCATGCGAGAGAGTCCTAACAGCATTTGGGTTCCTTCCAGGAATCTCAAAGATTAGCTCTGTCTCTGTCCTCTACCAAGTTTGGTTTTATGGGCGAATAAATTCTTATTTCTGTAGCTTCTAAACAGGGAGTTCTGACTAATGCAGGAAGTGGCTGCTCTCTGGTAATCCTGCCTTGTGTGCTTGGTTTCTCCAGTCAGCACCACAGTCCGGCTGCCCCAGCCTGACACTTAACACAATGTGGTGGTTGTCCCACATTAGGAGCAGAAAATAGGTCACCTGCTGCGGACTGGCATCACAGATGCTAGGATGGGAGAACTGGTTAACCCATTTGAACCCTTACCTTCTGCTACCTCATCCAGCATGCCAAGGTCATGTTCCCTTTTCCCCACCGTGTTCTCTGCTCTGCATTCCCAATCTGCCTGGGACATCACTGCCAGGCCTGGCTGCTGCTCCTAAGACTGCTTCCCAGCTCCCAGAGTGGCGCATTGGCCAGTGGTACTGGACCCACAAAAAGGCATTTTAAGAGTAGAGGGGTTTAGGGCTGACCCTGTGGCGCACTGGGGAGAGTGCGGCGCTGGGAGCACAGTGGCACTCCCACCACGGGTTCGGATCCTATATGGGGATGGCCAATGCGCTCACTGGCTGAGCGCGGTGCAGAGAACACCAAGCCAAGGGTTGCAATCCCCTTACCACAAAAAGAAAAAAAAAAAGAATAGAGGGGTTTATAACGTAATGAAAGATTCAATTCACCTAGAATATATAACAATTATAAAATTATATAAATTCAATGAAATAACCTCAACAAATATAAAGGAAAAACTTGTTAGAACTACAGAGAGAAACTGACAAATCCACCGTCAGAGTGAAAGATTTAAACTTCCTCTTGCAATTATTGAGATCAAACAAAAACAAATATATAACAAAGATTTGAAAAACACTATTTAAAAGCTTGATTTAATGATATATATAAAACCCTGCTCTGAGCCAGCCCGTGGCTCACTCAGGAGAGTGTGGTGCTGATAATACCAAGGCCATGGGTTCGGATCCCTATATAGGGATGGCCGGTTTGCTCACTGGGTGAGCGTGGTGCTGATGACACCAAGTCAAGGGATAAGATCCCCTTACCGGTCATCTTAAAAAAAAAAAAAAAATCCTGCTCCACTGAATAGACATTTCTCATATGAAGATATACAAATGGCCAACAACACATGAAAAAATGCTCAACATACGGTGCAGGCTTTATGGAAAATGGTATGGTGGTTCCTCACAATTACAGATAGATCTACCATATGACACAGCTATTCCACTGCTGGGAATATACCCAGAGGAATGGAAATCATCATGTCAAAGGGATTCCTGTACTCTCATGTTTATTGCAGCTCTATTTACAATAGCCAAGAGTTGGAATCAGCTCAAATGTCCATCATCAAATGAATGGATAAGGAAAATGTGGTACATCTACACAATGGAATACTACTCTGCTATAAAAAAAAAATTGAAATACTACCATTTGCAGCAACATGGATGGACCTAGAGAAAATTATATTAAGTGAAATAAACCAGGCACAGAAAGAGAAATACCACATGTTCTCACTTATTTGTATGAGCTAAAAATAAATAACAAACAAACAAACGGGAAGGGGGAAGAAGACACAACACTCACAACAATTCCTTGAACTTATTAAGACAAGTGAACAGATATGATGTTGATTGGAGGAAGAGGGAGAGGCGGGGAGAAAAAGAGGAATTGGCAAAAGAACACAAAAATCAACTACATTGTATATTGATAAATTAAAAGTAAAAAATGCTCAACATCACTCAGCATCAGGGAAACGCAAATCAAAACCACACTGAGATACCATTTCACCCCAGTTAGACTAGCTATTATCAAAAAGACAGAGAATAACAAATGTAAGCGATGATGTAGAGAAAGGGGAACCCTCCTACACTGTTGGTGGGACTGTAAATTAGTGCAACCATTAGGAAAACAGTATGAAGTTTCCTCTAACTATAGATAGAACTGCTACAGGACCCAGCAATCCCACTGCTGGGTATATTCACAAAGGAATGGAAATCATCATGTCAAAGGATACCTGCACTCCCGTGTTTATTGCAGCTCTATTTACAATAGCCAAGAGTTGGAAGCAACCTAAATGTCCATTGACAGATGACTGGATAAGTAAAATATGGTACATTCAATCGAATACTACTGTACCATTAAAAAAGAATGAAATTCTGCCATTCACAGCAACATGGATGAACTTAGAGAAAATTACTTTAAGTGAAATAAGCCAGGCACAGAAAGAGAAATACCACATGTCCTCACTCATAGTGGGAGCTGAAAGAAAGAAAGTAAGACAAACATTCACAATAATACATTAAACTTTCAAAAAACAAAAAATGAGAGAACAGAACGATGGTTATTAGAGGTGGGAAAGTGGGAGGGAGATGGAGGTTGGTGAGAAACTAGTTAAGGGTCACAAAGATTGATTACAGTTTGTAACATGAGTATACTAATTACCCCTATTTGATCACCACGTATTGTACACATGTATTGATATTCGATTCTGTGCCCCACAAATATATATAATCAATAAAAAATAATAAATAAATAAATGAAACCCTGCGCCAAATAATTAAAGATCCAACATTACACATTCTACTCAAGCACATTTGCAATACATAGTAAATAGACCAAGTAATGTGCTATAAAGCAAGTCTCAACAAATTTTAGGGAAGGACTATCATATACACCTCTTTCTAAAATGCAATTAGTAAGAAGCCATTAAAAACAGAAATTTAAACATTTCTGTACATTTGAAAATTTTAAAGACCCACTTCTAACATCTTTTAGAGCAAAGAAAAAACCATAATAAAATATTGAGAATTGAACAATATTGAAAATACTACACATCAAAACTTATGGGATGCAGCAAAAGCAGAACACAGGAGAAAATTTATATTTTTATGTGTTTATATTAGAAAAGCATATAGACCCAATAACTTTCTTAAAACATTAGGAAAGGAACAGAGAAACCAAAGGAAGGGGCAAGATAAGAAGAAAGTTGAGAACTCAAGTTAATTACATAGAAGAAAAAGACACAATGGAAATGATCAAAAGCTATTTCTTTGAAATTGACATAATCTAAAAACACAGAAAGCATCCAAGCGAGGGGAAGAAAGGAAACAATGATCTCGGAGAGAGGGAGAGTGAATCGACCAGCAGAGCCTGGAGGGATGCCAGGTGGTGCTGAGGAGTCACTCGAATTAGCCACAATTCGGAAGTCAGACAGGCCGCTGTGTGGTGGTGGTGGTGGTGTTTATAGCCATGTTCAGCCACTCAGGGCAGGAATAGAGTAAGACAGAAGAATTTAACCACGGTTGGGGTTTTAGCTGGAGAGAAGGACTATGGGAAAGGGGAACAGGGGAATTCAGGGTACAGCAGGAATAACTGAGTCTGCACCATGACCTCTAGTTCATGGAGAAGGGCAGTGAGAGCCCAGCAAGGGGAGGACATTGGGAAAAGGCCCCATGGAGCCCCTACGGTGTCCTGAGAGACAAGCTCAATGAAATGGTCGTGTCCAATAGGGGAAACGGAGAAACTTTTGAGTCGCAGGACTTTGCAGAATTTGCTAAAAAGCAGCCATGTTCAGGCAGGAAGCCAGGCCCTCTGCTGAGAAGTCCAGCCTGGCCACCCCAGGGGTTGATGGAGGTGTCCCCGATGGTGCACAGGCTTCATATTCCAGGAGGTTGGATGGAGAAGATTCTTAAAGCAAATGTACTTCACAGGGCCTAGTTTTCCAAAGCCTTTCAGTTCCAATTATTGACCTTGTGGAGGACTGGAAATTTTCCTCAGGCTATAAAGTCTCTGGTGTAAGATAAAGATTTGTGGCACAGCAGATTGCTGGCTCAAGGACAGGCTAGTTACTGATTCTTATGTAAAGATACTGAGAAATTGCTGTAAGATCACTTAATTGTCTAATGGAATGTCATCTGACTTGTTTCACTGAAAGTTACCCGCCTATATTGTTAAACTATAACCCCACCTATGTCTCTTCCTGGTCAGAAAATAAATGCAGGAAGAGAACCCCAATCCAGGGTTAATTTCCCAAGGAAGGGCTGCCTCTCACTTGAGGGTTCCGGCGGGAGATTAACCACTTTGGGGCTTCTCACTGCTCAGAAGAGATGGGCTTTGAGTAATCCTTTGCATCTCCATCACCCAGGGAAAGTGGGGTGACAAATCTGTCAGGGGCAAAGGAACAGTTGGAGAGTTGTTTGCAACAGCTGTGGGAGGTAGATTTTTTTCCTGCTTCAGTATGCATACCACAGTGAGTACATGAAAGTTGACCGGCAGCAAGTACAGAGGACATGAAAAAAGCCAAGGACCCGTGGAAAATCCCTAATAGCAGCCAGATTACTGCTGAAGTCAGAAGCAAAGCTGAGGAGGAAGCATCATGTCTGAGGAGGCACATTCTGGTAATTGGAGGATTTTTTTGGTGTGGCATCCTGAGGAGGGACTTCACTTCCATCATCCCTGCTTTGTTTGGATTTTGCTTTCCTTCCATCTTCCATCAGAATGCATCAGCTGTTTTCATTTTCCGATGAGCATCCTCCACACCACGTCATAAGACGTCAAGTCTCTCCTGCTCCTCTTCTCCTGTGCCTTCCTCCTTGCAGTGGAAAATGTGAATGGCTTTCAATAGGGATCTGTTGGTAGAAGTTAACTAATACAGCTCGAACAGTAGCCTGATCATGGTAGAAGAGCTGGTACACATTCTGCCCTTCTCCCACAACGGTCTTCACTTGGCTAATCTGTAGGTCAGCAAGAACATTTCTTCTCCCCCTGCACAAGATGCTCATCACGACACGTTGCAAGATGACTTGCAGTGGAGGATGAGAGGATCCTCAAAGTTCGTCCTAAACTGTTGATTTGGAAAAGAAATAGCAAGTGCATAGATACCCTGTTATTACATGCTACATGGAAAAGAACTAAATGCATTTGGCTAGGTATGAAATATTTTGGTATCTTGGTGTCTACTTTCTTTTTTAATTGGTTTTAAATCACAGAAAGAGAGCTATTATATTTTACCCTGACGAAAATGGCAGCATGAGCACTATAATAGAAAAATCTGAACATAGAATGAATTTGTACTAAAGGTAGGTGTTGCGCTGAAGGTATTGTATTTGGCAACAAGGTCTTTAGGAAACCAGCTGATAGAAATACATCATGGAATGGTCAGAGTTAGCAAATCATTAAGAGGAATTAAGATATTGTCCATGGGATGTTTTCCACATTACAGATTATGCATTCAGTGGCTGTTTCAATGAGTTTGTTTATGGTAAAACAAGTGACTTTAGGTGGGGAGGGAAGAAGTTCTTGGGTTCTTATTTCATAGGAAAAGAGCCATAGCTCCTTTGTACCTATTCTACTATTTCTTTATCCAGCTAGTATGAAATGTAACATTTAAGCCAGTATTTTTGAGAAGTGTTATTCCAGGCATTTAGAATTATCCAGAAATGGCTGGCTGGTTAGCTCAGTAGGTTAGAGAGCAGCCTTATAACAGCAACATCAAGGATTTGGTTCCCTGTACTGGCCAGCCACCAAAAAAAATAAAAGATAGAATTATTCAGAAAGATAGCACATTAGAAATAAATTATTGCCATCATCAAATGTAAGAAAAAAAGTGACAGCATCAGTGGATTGGGTAACAACTGTCCCACCACCATTTACTGCACCTTCTCTCCTCTGACTTTGAAAGTCCACCTTGCTTATCTGCTAAATTTCTATATGTACTGAGATATAGTCAAAATCTATTGTTTGGTTTGCCCGCCCCCAAGTCCAACCCCCCATCTGCAGCTCCACATGTCTGTGAACCTTCCCTCTCCCCCTCCTTGACATGTGGTCACTGTGGTGACCACCATAACGTGACCCTTGGCTCCAATTTATTAGTACATTGTTAATCACTGACCCAGCCAATCAGTGCCTTCCCAAGGAGTTTGGGGAGAGGAACACAGAGAGACAGAGAAAGTGAGAGAGAGGGGGGAGAGAGGGAGTGTTGTGAGGATGTGAACTGAGAACAGAGAAGCCGATCCTCACTAAGAGGAAAGAAAGAGGCAGATGCTGTGAAAGGCGTAGAGCTCATACGCAAAGAGAGCTTACTGGTCCCCTACAGCACACCAGTCACCGTTTTGACACAAGCCCAGCTGCACCCCTGCCCAGAGATCCCCTGAGATATTCCACTGTCCTCCTGATAAACTCCCTTCTTTACTCAAGCTGGTTCCCACTGGGTTTCTGTCACAACCAAAACAGCCCCCTCTAATTCTCTGGATCCATATCTGGAGCCTATTCCATGTCTTTGACTCACCTACCCATTCTGTTTTAATTATGTAGCTTTATAATATACTTTAATACCTGATAGGGCAAGTCTCCTAATTATTGTTCTTTTTAAATTTTTCTGCTGGCTATCCTCACATGTTTTTTCTTCCAGATATAAGTAGACTAGTTTTGTCAAATCCCAAAAAAACATTCACCAGGAATTTTGATTTGAATAACCTTGAATTTATAGATTAATCTAGGGAAAATTGACATCATAGCAACATTGAGACTCCCTAGCCAAGAATAAGTTGGTTATGTTCAAGTATGCTTATGACCTTCACTAGAGTTTTACAGTTGTTTTCATACACATCTTGTTCATTCTTAGCTATTTTATGTTTTGGTTGTTATTGTGCATCCCCATCATTCTTACTGGAGTTTGGATATGAGGCCTTGCATATGGACACCTCTGGTGTCCTTCCTCATGTCCCCTTGACCCACTGATTTCAGCCGCAAAAGAGGTGGACAGTTCCATGTGAGCCCAAATAGCTCCTTTTGCTGACAAACTCCCACCTCCAGCAGGAGCCTTGCTTCCCGCCCCAGGGAATTTCCTTTAAGGCCAGTAGGATCCTGCTCAGCCAGCATAAGCACAGCCCAGAACTGCAAGGGAGTGAACACCCATGAGGAGCAGGAGCTGGGGGGTAAATCCTCCAGACGCCCCTCCTTTAGGTCAACTATTCTGCATACTTAGGAGATGCTGGTGAGCCCCTATCCCCAAAGCATGTGGCAGCCTTGGGAATGCATCCCTACTGGTCCTTTCTCCTTCCACCCCCTCACCCCCAATCCCACACCCTCCTCTCCTTCATTCTTACTTTCTGCGATCATTTCCCAAGAAAAGTACCTCCCTCAAGTTCTTCTCTTCAGGCTTCCAGCCCTGGCAGGAAATGAGAGGGAAGAAGGAGAGGGATGTGAGGATGTTGACCCCCAGCTCCCTCCCTGCAGGGTTGCTGTGAGCCTGCTGCCCCCTGCAGCCAAAAGCCCAGCTCCAGTTGTGAGGCCTCTTCCTGGATGCCTGCGGTGATAACAGCTCCCCACTCTGGATACCTGGGTTCCTTGTGACTTCCATAATCCTGCTCACACCTTTGTAAATAGTCCCTTTGTTAAGACATCCTCCAGTTACCCATTTTGAGTATGCCATCTGTTGCTTGCTGGGAGTGACATTGTCATTGAACTGAAATTTCTAATTTTCATGCAATTTCACTAAATTTATTTGACTTTTTGGTATGAGTTTTGGAGGCCTTATTTAAGAAGTCCTTCTATACTCCCAGGAGTATAGATTTCCTTCCTTATTTTTTCCCATTAATTTTGTAGTTTTACCTTTTGTGTTTAGGTATTCAATCTATTCAGCCTCCACCTTTGTCTGTGAGGGTAAGTACGAATCCAGTTTTATTTGTCTTCATATAGAGAGTCAGTTTTCCCAGTCTTTTCTCCTCCAATTTGAGATGACACTTTTATTGTATATTAAGTTCCCGCTTATGCATAATTCTGTCTCTGAGCTCTTTATTCCATAGCATTGGTCTATCTGTCTGTTCTTGTATTATTACCATGCTTTTTTTATTACTACGGCTTTGTAATATATCTTAATGTCTAATAAGGCTTGTTCCGCTTACCCCAACTTTTGCTCTTTTTTTTCCCAAATTGACTTTTATCTTGCCATATATATATATATATTTTTTTTTTTAAGGTTGCTGAGTTGCTTTTAAAAATCCAGCTCAAATTTTTATTCTCGTTTCATTGAATCTATACATTAATTTGGAAAGAATTTTAATTTTTTTCTTGTATATTCTTCACACATTATTGTGGTAATAGCTAACTAATATACCTGCTAAAGCCTCTTATTAGGTCTAATTGTCTGTAGATGGTGCTGATTTTCTGCATAGATGATTATATTGTTTTATCTCTTCCTTTCCAATCTTTACAACTTAAATGGCTTTTTTTTTTTTTCCTTTTTGTCTTTTTTCGTGTCCGGCAACGGACCGCAACCCTCAGTGTTGCACCCGTACCGGACCGGGACCGGCAATGGGATCGCAACCCTCGGTGCTGCGCCCGCCCCTCGCTCAGCCAGTGAGCGGGAACCAGTCTGTATGTGGGATCCGAACCCTCGGCGGGAGCCCCACCGTGCTCCCAAGTGGCGCACTGTAGCAGTGCACCACCAGGCTGGCCCCTTAAATGGCTTTTCTAGTCTTGTGCGGTCTGGCCAGTACACCCAGGATAATATTAAACAGCAGCAATAACAGCAGTATGACAGAGACTTCTAGCTGACCCCTACCTAATATTGATTCTCCCCTTTCCTTTACACCAGGGGTCAGCATTTTCTGTAAAGGGCCAGATAGAAAATATTTCAGGCATTCTGGGCCATACAGTCTTTATTATAACACTCAACTCTGCTGTTGTAACATGAAAGCTGTCATAAATAATATGTAAACAAATGAGCATGGCTGTGTTTCAATAAAACTTTATTTATAAAAACAGGTGAGGGCTAATGTTTGGTGACTCCTGCTCCACAATAATAAAATCCCCCGGTTTTTTAGCTAAAATTTGGCCTCGTGGAATAAGAGTGTACTTCTCAGACCCATTCATAGCTAACTGTGACCCTGGGACTAGTTCTGATCAAGCAGAGGAAAGCTGAAGTGGTGCATACAACTTCCAGAAGTGTCCTCGTAACAGAGAGACAGAGAATGTGCAGTTCTCTTCCTCTTTTCTCCTTTCTCTTGTCTGAAATGTGTTATGACTAGAGCGGGGCAGACATTTTGGAACACGTGACAGAAGCCATATGGTGAGGACAGTGGAGCAACAAGATAGAAGCAGCCAGAGTCTGAAAGTTTTCATCATAAGTAGGAGTTGAATTTTTGCAAAGTGCTTTTTATCTATTGTGTCATTTCTTTAAGTTTTGTATTCCCTTAATATATTCTTCTGTGATCCCTACATTTTTTTTTTTTTAATGATGACCAGTAAGGGGATCTTAACCCTTGGCTTGGTGTTGTCAGCACCACGCTCACCCAAGTGAGCAACCGGCCATCCCTATATGGGATCCGAACCCATGGCCTTGGTGTTATCAGCACCACACTCTCCCGAGTGAGCCACGGGCCGGCCCCCCTACATTTTTTATATTAATAGGTTTTGCTGGTGTTAAACTATCCTTGAATTTTTCTTTTATATCCTATTTGAACATTTTATCTCATTTAATACAGTTTGATTTATTTAGCTAATATTTGATATAAGAGTTTTACATTTCTGGTTATTATAGTGAACATTCTCCATTTGAAATTTGTTAAGACTTGCTTTACGGCCCAGTATTTGCTCAATTATTTGAAAATGTCTCACTGTACTTGAAAAGAATGGGTATTCT
This sequence comes from Galeopterus variegatus, assembly GCF_000696425.1. Lineage (NCBI taxonomy): Eukaryota > Metazoa > Chordata > Mammalia > Dermoptera > Cynocephalidae > Galeopterus > Galeopterus variegatus. The sequence continues at coordinate 449,144 of NW_007727081.1, read as the reverse complement.
GCACTTGATGAGTGTAGTGTACTAAATATGCCCACTAGGTCATAACACCCATAGTTCAATGTGGGATTCAAAACATCTGCCTCCTTATAGATTTTATTTATTTATTTATTTATTTATTTATTTTGTCTGAGAGAAATGTTTTACAATCTTCTACTATAAATGTAAATTTGCTTTTTTCCCCTTCATACTTCAAAAATTTTCATTTCGTTTATATTGTGGCTACATTATTCACTGCACACATACTTAACATTGACATATCTTCCTGTCAGATTGAACCTTTTATCATTAGGAAGTGATCCTTTTTATCTCTAATAATACTTTTTGTTATAAGGGGTATTTTATTTGATAATTATTTTGGTTATAATTTGCCCAATATGCCTTTTTTATACTTTTGCTTTCAAATTCTCTCTTTCAGTTGTGTCTTTTGGGCACATAATTAAATTCTATTTTTATTCTGTCTGGAAGTTTTTTTGTCTTTTCACAAGATAACTTAGTCTTTTGCACTTAATATAATCAGCAACATATTTTAATTCATAACTAACCTTTTATCTAGTGCTCCTTGTCTACCTGTTCTGAGGTTTTTAATCTTTCCAACCTTCTTTTAGATAAATATTTTTTCTTCATTTTTCCTGTTTATAAATATGGAAGTTATAATCTCTGCTTCTAAGGGATTTGCCTAAAAATTACAACGATAGGGAAAATACTGTTTCTACTTCGCTGTTTTAAATCCAAAAGTGTTATATATCATCTACGTCTGTACTTATATAACCTTTCTTCTTTTTAAAGTTGCGTCGGTCTCCTTTTTTTCTTCTTTCATATTTATTTTATTCACCTTTCCCAGATCAGGTTTTTCTTTTATTGATCATATCTACATTTTTATTCTCTACTGCATTGAGTTTTGCTTGTATTTTTGTAAGTTCCTTCCTTCTATTTTGGGGGATTTATTTTGTTAATCTTTTTCCAGCTTCTTTTTTTTTTTTTTGTGACCGGTAAGGGGGTCGTAACCCTTGGCTTGGTGTCGCCCGCACCGCGCTCAGTGAGCGCACCAGCCATCCCTATGTAGGATCCGAACCTGCAGCCTCGGCGCTCCCAGCACCACACTCACCCGAGTGAGCCACGGGTTCGGCCCTTTTTCCAGCTTTTTGAGTTAAAACTTAGCTTATATAAATTCAGCCTTTCTCATTTTTTAATAAATGCACTTATCACTATATAGATTTCCTCCTGAGAACTGCTTTCAACCCCACGGTTTCAATATGAAATGCTCTCTATGTTCATTTCTAAATCACTTGACTTTTTCATTTTGATTTTCTCTTGAACTCAAAATTATTTGGAAAGATGGTGAGAAAATTATATGTGATAGATCTTTTTTTGGCTGTACTTTTGTGCTCATTTCTATATTTTATTGTGGTTAGAGCATGGCTCCTTCTTGGAATTAGCTGAGGTCTCCTTTAGGGGCAAATACTTTGTCATTTTTCGTTGATAATTAGATGAGTATCTGTAAGATCTTAATCAGTTTGTCCTAACTCCCATCCTTGGTTGTTGATTCTGTTAATTTGGTGCTTCTCTTCCATGCGACTGGTTTTCCTCCTATGTTTGGTGACTCCTGGTTGTGTAGTCATCCTATTTGTTACCTGTCTGTGAATGCTCCTTCTGTTTACTGTAATGAATGCAATGGATAGCAGGGAGTTTTATTCAAAGTTTTTGAAGCACTGAACAAATTGGGGCAGTTCCATTCCTGGGAGGTGTTGCTGCAGGTAGTATGGTCTCCAGTAACAGTACTATTTCACACTGAGACTCAGAGAACAGAATAACTTGCCCAAATTCATATACCTGTAATTAATAAAGTTGGGCTCTTAACCCAGGCCATGTGACCCAAAGCCCAGACACTTCTCATGGTGCCACGCTGCCTCCCCAAGGCTTCCTAATGCCAGCCAGCCCACTCCTGGTTCCTAACCCCCAATAAGCAGACAACTCATAGAATTTACATTTCTTTTTACTCTAGAATTACATTCCTTTTACTCTAGAATTTACTCCAGAAGAATTACATCTTCTTTTTACTCTAAAAAGAGTTGACAATAATAATCTGCACACTGCAGAAAGTGATATGGGTTTCAATCTCCCCACCCCTCCAAGCATTGCCCAGCATTTCCTCAGGCACCACCCTTTACACTTCCCTTAAAATCATAGATGAAAATCCTTGAGAAGGCGGAGGAGGCCTCCAGATAAAAGGATTCCCAATCCCTGACCCTTCGGAGGTCAAGGCATTGAGGAAATAAATTAGGGGGAGAGAAGGCCCCTATGCGGCCTTGCCCAGTTCTGTCTCGCAGACCCAGTGGTAGGCTCTCTGGCAGACTTCATCATTCCAGCGACCATCCTCAGTGAAGTGGGCACAGTCCTCGCCTCCTCCCAGCCCGTGCCCATGCCAGTCGTCAGGCTGCTGTGGTTTCCAGTTCCTGCAGACATGACTCAGCTGTGGCCCCCGAAGGAGGGACGTTTAGCCAAGTCCCCAGGAGGCCCCTCCCACGTGAGGCCACAGGCTGCGAAGGCAGCGGGCCGGGCAGAGGGAGCCGAGCTTCCGGAGGACACACACTCACTTGAAGCCTGTCTCGTAGTCTGTCCCATCCACCCATTTCCACGGCCCATTTTGGTCTGAGAGGCCCATCCAGGTGTTCACACGGCCTATGTGATGCTGGACAAATTTCTGGGGGAGAGGAGGGTGGTGACCGCCTCTCCCTTAGACCAGCCAGCCTCCCACTCGAGCCCTCTGGGGCCTCACCTGTTCGTCCCCGGAGGTGACCACCACCAGGTGGGCGTTCTCCAGCTGGCAGTACCTCTCAGCCTCGGGCCAGGGCTTCTCAGAGCGAGAGAACCAGTAGCAGCTGCCCTCATGCTCCACCCAGTTAACTGGGCAGCAGGTCCTTTCGGAGCCTGAGGGGACAGAGGGAGGGTGAACTGGCTGAGGCCCTACCTGAGGGGATGTGGGAAGGAAAGCGGGGACAGGCACCCCCACCTCCTCACCATTGCCCTGGAGGACGGCCATCTGACAGCTCAGGCTGCGCAGGTCAGACACAAACTGCTTCACGTGCAGGAGCATGCTGGAGTGATCTGAGAGACAGAAGACAGAGGGAGTGGGGATTATGGGCGTGGACGCAGGGAAATGAGGCCAGTGTGAACAGTGGCTGGAGGAGTCTGTCATCTTTGCCCTGGGACCCAAAGACTAATCACAGATTCCCCTTCCACAAGACGCCTTAGTTTGACCTGAAAGACCCCCTATGCCCTCCATGCGCACACACGCATGCGCACACATGTACACGCACACTCCCTCTCTGACCTTCACTCAGGTCCTGCTGCTGTTTCTCCAGCTGGGACTCCAGCAACTTCATCTTTCTTCCAACACTGCCTCCTGGGGAGAGACTTGCTCAGTGTCCTGACTCTTCACCATCCCACAGCTCCCCAGTCCCAGCCAAGCCCCCCTCACCCTGGGTGCTCAGGGCCTTGACGTCAGCCTCAGTGCTCACTGTAAAGTTGCTGAATGTCTCTCTCAGGGCCCGCAGCTCCTTCTGCAGCTGGGCGTCTGGGCAGGGGAGGGTGTGGACAGGACAAACTGAAGGAGTTGTGTCCGCCACCACTGCACCCCTCATTCCCCTCACCACTGTCCCACATCAGTGCTCCCCACCCCACCCCATATTGCCTCCATCCCTGCCCACCCCTGGGGCACCCACTTTGGGATCCGATCACACAAACAACCACCAGCAACAGGAGGCTGAGGCCCAGGGACAGCAGGAGGAGGCGGGGTCCTGAGCAGAGACGCTGCAAGAGGGGCTGGGGAGGAGGTGGCCCTGCAAGAGGAGAGGGTGTCAGGAGCTCAGGGACAGAGAGAGAGAGGGGAGCTTGGAGCAGCTCCAGGGTCCAGGAGGGGAGCATGCTAAGGCTCCTCCAATAGACTGGGAGGAATCATACCGATTAAGAAATCTGGGCAGAAGGCCTGCCTATGGCTCACTCGGGAGAGTGCGGTGCTGATAACACTAAGGCCATGGGTTCGGATCCCATATAGGGATGGCCAGTTCGCTCACTTGGGAGAGCGTGGTGCTGACACCAGCAAGTCAAGGGTTAAGATCCCCTTACCGGTCATCTTTTTAATAAAAGAAAAAAGGAAAAGAAATCTGGGCAGTAGGCGACCCTGCGGGGGCCAGAGGCAACCTGAAGTGGGGAAGGGAAGAGAGCTCAGGAGGGGGCAAAGTTTGGCCTGCCCTGAGCCCGCCCAAGCCCTGAGTCTTTGCTGACACCTAGTGGCAAGACTGCATCACTGCAGCCGATAAACCTCATCGATTCCTGAGGGTCTGAGCCGCGGCTGACGGAGTGGCCCGCGGTCTGGGGAGCTGCTGCTCCACCCTGAAGGTGAGAAGAGGAGTTTTCTTTCTCTCTCCATGCATCCCACCCGTCTTTAGCTGCGTGCAGGGGGAGAAGACGGAGTAGCCAGACTTCAGACCCCCTCATGTCGCTCCCACCCAAGGAAAAGAGAACACTCTAGCCCTGTCCCCTGGGTGCGGCCCCTTCCCCGTCAAAGGGCACTGCCCAACCCAAGAACTTCCTCCTTGCTCAGCCTAAACAACACTCCCTGCTCAGAGGATAAAGAAGTGGTTTGAAGGGGGCTTGTTTTTGATGCTGAAGGGCCCCATCCTCCCTCTGATCAGAGACCCCCTGGCCTCCCTCACAAACATCCTCAGCCTCTTCAAGAAGTCACACACACACACACACACACACACATGCAGGCGCACACACGCACACACTCGCACACGCACACACACACACACACACACTCACACACGCACACGCACACACAAGAGCACGTGCAGCCAGAGCTCCCCGGGTACTGGAAGAGGAAAGGAAGAGGGGACCTAATATCTTCATAAGAAACAGATAATAAGCTCATCTCTTCGGCTTCTAGTTGTTTCCATACCCTTGTCCACCCCCGGGGTCAGGAGGCACCTGTCACCAAGAAAGGGACCCACCCCCACACCCTGCACCTCCTCTAAGAGAGGCGACTCAGACACTATTCTTTGTGCAAGTGGGACAGACCCAGAGGTAGAGCCAGGGGTGGTGGGAAAAAGCTGGAGCTGAGGCTGGGGGTGGGGGCGGTGACAGCCACCAAATGCTCACCTTTCAGATCTGGGGGAAAGGCATCCCTCACCTGTCCTGAGCTGATGATGGTCGTTCTCCTCATTGTCCATATGCTGAAGGTCTCGATACTCCTTTGTCATGATAGAGCTGGTGGTGGACCTGGGACTGAGTCAAGGCTGAGGTTAGGGCTGAAGTCGGGGCTGAACGGAGCTGGAGCTGGAGTGTGGAGTCTGAACCCCTTCTAAGTCTGCTTCGTGGCTCCATGGAGACCTTTCTTCTTTCCACTATCCCCTCCCAAGCTGATATCCAAAATCTATCCTCTGACATTTTTCTACCCAGCCTCCACACCCCCACACACACACCGGGTCCCCTCCCCAACTGTCCCCCTCAGCCAGTCCACCTGCCTTTCTTCCCGTTTTACTTGCTGAAGGTTTCGAGATCTGACTCCCAGGTCCCTCAATGCTGTGCAGATCCCAGGCTTAGGAGGGAGGGCTGAAGCCTGGAGAATTGGGATGGGTGACAGTCCTGGATGATGGGAGAGGTAGGGGCAGGGTCCATACGAGGACCCTGAGCCCAATTCGTCTGTGTGTCTGCGTATCCGAACCTGGCATCTCCAGTGCCCAGGACTTTGAACAGTAAACAGAGGTGGAAATAGATTTGGAACATGGGGGGTGTGTGGGGGTGGGAATGGGGGATGGGTTGCATCTCTTCTCATCCCCAGTAAGGAAAAGTCTCCTGGTCTGTCTCCCCCATCCCCACATGCCGGTCACCTCACTCCTCACACACCATTTGGTGGGGGGAGCCAGGCCAGGACAGGCTGGGGAGCAGCCTGCTGTTTCCACTCTGTCCCTCCCCCTTTCACTTCCAGCTTCGGAATTTTCCAGAATAATTGCTGTCCCCAAATATCCCTGACCAGGATCAGAGGGACAGGTTCTCTGCTCTTGCCCAATCTGGCATCTGAGCTGCAGGTCCCAGCTTTCTGTGGGCTCCGCCAAGAGACTGCCCAGCTCACCTCACCCTCCTGGGGAGTAAAGTCCTCACACGCTGCATGTGGGGACAGGCAGGGGGTCGGTGTGGGGACAGGCAAGAGAGCCTCAGCTGGGACTGCTGACAACAAACCTCCACAGACCCCTGCTGTGCTGTGTGCTCCCCACCACCCCCGCTCAAAACTTTTCATTCACTAACTTCTCTCCTAATCCCCAGAGGACACCCCAGAGCACATCCTCAGCTGAGAAAGTTGAGGCCCTGGAAGGTAAGAACTTGTCCAGGATCACTGCAAGGAAGCTGCAGGGTAGGACTGGAGCTTGGGCAGCCTGACTCCAGGTCCACGTGCCACCCCCAGAACCACCCTCAGACATCCTGTAGACAGGGCTGGGCCCCAGGGTCCCAGAGATGCCAAGACATGGTCCCTCAGGGCCTCACAGGGGCTTCAGAGAGAGAGTTGTGTGAATTCAAATTATGCTAACTTGGAAACTGGGCAATTCTAAAGATGCTAGAAGTCTTGCCTTAGATCCCAAATGTGAAGTCATACAAATCCTACTTCACAGTTATTTCAATGAGAAAACTAGGCTTGAGTTATGGGAGCTTTAGATTCTAGGAGATGTTCAGGAACACATCCCCTGAATAACATTGACAGTTCTGTGTGTGCCCTCATTTGTCTGTGTCCTGAAATCCCACGTTGTTTACAGGCACTGGGACTGTAGCCAGTGATTTTGGTGACTATCAGCTGTTAATTTAGCATTCTCTGATACTATTGCATACAGTCTGCTTTATTCAGGCTAACGAACCTACGCCGTTTTGGTCAGAATAGTAGCTACCCTCACAGAAGTAGTGATTGGAAGGGAGGACTGGGTGGCCGAGGGGAGATGGAAATGTTTAGCTTCCTGGTCTGGATGCTGGTCACATGGTGGTGTTCAGTTTGTTAAACTGCAGAAAGCTGTAGGTTTATGGTCTGTGCATTCTTCTGTTTGTATGTTGTACTGGAATACAATGTTTTGAAATCTGGTGTCTACCCTACAACCTCCTTCCCCAGACTCAGTGACTAGAGAGCAGTGCTTGGACCAGTGCTAAAAAACACCCTCCAAAGCCAATAACTTTAGAGTGGAAGTCAGAAATGATAAGACACAGACAGACAAACACCATGATGTGCCAGGCCACTCATTTACAAGCAAGCCCTCTGCAAAATACCAGAGATAATCCATACTGAAAAACCAAAAAGTAGCTGAAAAGCAAAACTATGCCACAATGGTGATAGATTTATGCACTCTGAGAACTCATCCACCCCTTACATTTATTCCTTTAAGAATATGTATCTTGGGCCAGCCCATGGCTCACTTGGGAGAATGTGGTGCTGATAACACCAACGCCAAGGGTTCAGATCTCTACATAGGGATGGCCATTTGGGTCACTTGGGAGAATGTGGGGCTGATAACACCAAGTCAAGGGTTAAGATACCCTTACCTGTCATCTTAATAAAAAATAAAATAAAAATAAAGAATATATATCTTAGGGCTGGACAGTTAGCTCAGTTGGTTAGAGCTCAGTATTATAACACCAAGGTCAAGGGTTCAGATCTACATACTGGCACCCACCAAAAAAAAAAAAAAATTATACCTTGAGTTGTGCAAGATCTTCAGGGAAAAGCCTCATGTATTAACTTTGTACTGCTGAGTAACAAAATACCACAAATGTAGTGGCTTAAGACAGTACCCATTTATTAGCTCACAGACTGTAGGGCAGAAGTCCAACTGGGTTCTGTGCTCAGGCTCACTGAGTCAAGATCAAGGTGCTGGCAGGACTGTATTCCTTTCGGGAGGCTAAGGAGAAGAATCCACTTCCAGGTTCACTCAGGCTGCTGACATAATCCAGTTCCTGCAGCTGTAGGTCTGAGGTCCCCATTTCCTTGCTGGATGTCAGCCAGAGGCCGCTCTCTGTTTCTAGAGGCCACCCACATTCCTTGTCACATGGCCCCTCCATCCTCAAAGTCATCAACAGTGCATGGAATCTTTCTCATGCTTCACATCTCTCTGACTTCCTCTGTGCTTTTAAAGAGGCCGTGTGATTAGATTAGGCCCACCTGGATAATCTTCCCATCATAAGGTCAATTTTGTATATAACATATATACATATATGAGATATATGTGGTTTCATCTATATATAAGGTCAACTATAAATAAGCATGAGAATGACAGCCCATCATAGTCATGGGTTCCAGGGATTCGGTGTGGAAGCTTGGGGGGCTGCTTTTAGAACTCTGCCTACCACACTTCACACAAACAACCACCCTGTCCCTCTCTCAGCATGATTCCTTCTGGAATGCACACATGTCCAAGAGCAATTCAAACATGGCAAGCTAGGCTTAGAACCTGGGAATCCCACCTCCAGGGCAATCAAGAAAGGCTCCCTAAAGGAGGTCTATAATGTGGGCCTAGAACAACAGGCAGGATTTTATCAGTGGTAATAAGCAGGTGACCCTGGGTAGAGGGAATAGAAGCAGAAGAGAAATGAGAAAGTCAGAAACTGAGCCCAGAGAGGTAGCTTGGGCCACCCTGAGGAGGGCCTTGAATCCCAGGGAGAGGCATTTGGAATGTCATTCAGAAGCATAGAGGTCTTCAAAGTAGGGGACATGCCCCCTAAGGGGTCACAAGATCATCCATTACGAATAGGGGAAGAAAATATTAAGACATAGACATATATATTTTTTAATCCCTTTTCTCTAGGTTTCTATTTGGGATATGTTTTATAATGTATGTAATAGATTTGTACAGCTATATGTGTGTATTATTTATCTATTGCTGCAAAATAGTTACTCCAGAACTTAGCAACTTAAAGCAATGGATATTGACCACCTCACTCAGTTTCCGAGGGTCAGGAATCTGGGTGCAGCTTAGCCAATTGCTTCTGGTTCAGGGCTTCTCACAAGGATGCAGTCCAGATTTCAGCCAGTGCCATGTTCTTTCAAAGACCTGACCAAGGCTGGAAGATCAACTGCCAAGGTGACCCTCTCATATGGCGAACAAGCTGGTGCTGGTTGTTGACAAGGGGCCTCAGTTCTTCACATGGCCTCTCCACAGGGCTGCTTGGGTGTCCTCACAACATGGCAGCTGGCTCCCAACCCCTGCCCCCAGCAAATGATCCAAGAGCACAACTTCTTTTATGGCCCAGCACAGAAGTAACAGTCCATCATTTCCACACTCTCCTATTGTTCACACTGGTCAGCCCTGCTCAGCGTGGGAGAGCTACACAGGGGTGTGAACACCAGGAGGTGAGAACCACTGGGGCCATCTTGAAGGCTGGCTACCACAACACGTATAGAATAGATGAGTATACATTGGGGAGACACATGCTCAAAAACATTTTACTGGCAGGGGCACATGATCAACAAACTTAAAATTGTGACTATAGACTATGGGGTCCCATGAAGATTGCAGGCAGGGCAGTGGTGAGGTCAGATCTGTAAGTTGCATAATGGTCTGGCCTTGGTGTGGGTGCTGGGTCAGAGGTGGGAGGCCCAGAGGCAGGAAGATCGGTCAGGAGGCTGCTGTGTTGGTCCCAGTGAGAAACTGTGAGGCTCGAGGCCAAAGAGAGAGGGCCACAGGGGCAGAACTTTAGCAGAGGAATGAGTGGACCTGGTGCCTGCTGAATGTGCAGGGAGGGAAGGAGCTGGGGAGAGGGGGATGGGCAGCAGCACACCTGGCCAGGGTCCAGAAAGCTGCTAGAGATGGGTCTGGAGTCTGCAGAAAGACCTGAGGGCAGAGTCCTGGGGGTGGCCCAGGTGTGGCAAAGAGCCCTGTGATGCGTCCACTCTGTGAGAGGCCTTAGTGGAGAAAAAGCAGCCCAGAACAGAGTCCCTACCAGTGGGTGAAGAGAAGACAGAGCCCCAGGACTGCCAGCCATATAAGCTGAGAAGTGCCGGTGACCTTCAGGCCAGCTCTGGGGACCCCAGGTGCCAGGTTAAAGACTGCAGGTTAGTTCAGTTGGTTAGAGTGCAGCCTTGCAACACAGGGATCAAGGATTTGGATCCCCATACCAGCCAGCCGCCAAAAAAAAAAAGACTGCCAGGGAGAGAAAGTGGGTTTAATGCCCACTCAGAGAGTTATTGTCAAGGTTAAATGAGATAATGAGTGAAAAGCATTTAGCTCAGTGCCAGCACATGCTAGCTATTGTCATTTTTATTACTCTCACTAGCAGCACAGCCAAGCATTGAGTTAGACCTTGGGGACCTCTTTGAGTGTGTGTGAAAGTGGGATCAGGACAGCAGAGGATGTCTCCCCCCACACCCCAGAGGATGGTTAGCAACTTCGCTGGGACAGCTGGGGCCCCAGGAGGTATTTGACTTAGGGCAGCCCCTCCCCTTCTACGGAGAAGGGGACCTGGGCTCTGAGCTCCCTCAGCCCTTGCCCACCCCTCTCAGAGCACTTCCAACCTCATGTTTGGGATGGGCCTACCTTGCTCTTGCCCCAGACCCAGAAGGTTGGGCTACATCTCGTGCTTCTCGGCACCCCAGGCCTGCAGAGAGTCTGGCACAGCAGATCTCGAGAAGAGATGACTGAATGAGTGGGCAGGAGGGTAAAGCGAAGGGTCAGTGCTGACCTTAAAAAGAGGGTGGCCAAAGGTTCCCCACATCTAGGAGAGGCTGAGCAGGGCTTGGGTTGAGATGAAGCAGGAGAGGCTAAGGGACCACATTCAGGCTGGAGGACCCAGCACTAGGGGTAGAGGCAAGGGAAGAGAAGGATGGCTGAGGCTGGAAGGAGGAAATGGCTCTCTGCACATGAGTTCAAAATCTGAACTGACACAACCCACCCCAAGGGCTTCAGCTCCCCATCTCTGTGGGGACAGGGGTCTTTCTCTCTGTCCTGGCTCTCTCCTCCCCGACTCCACTCTCTCCACCCCAGGCACACCCCAACTTTTCTGCCTAGAAAAGCCAGGGCTCGGGCCGGCCCGGTGGCGCACTGGAGAGTGTGCTGCTTGGGAGCGTGGCGGCACTCCCGCCAAGGGTTCGGATCCCATGTGGAGACCGGTTCCCGCTCACTGGCTGAGCGCGGTGCGGGCGCAACACCGAGGGTTATGATCCCGTTGCCGGTCAGTAAAAAAGACAAAAAAGGAAAAAAAAAAGAAAAGAAAAGCCAGGGCTCTGTGACCAGGATCTCCTCTGTGCCTCCTTCCTACTTTTGGAGGGTGAAAGTTTTAGAAAATTCTAAAATTCTAAATGTTTCCAGGTTTTATTTAACTTTCAGCTTTACACAGTGACTGAAAATAGACCAAGAGGCCAATAGCAATAATGTTTTCTTTTGGCAGCTGGCTGGTACAGGGACCAAACCCCGGACCATGGTGTTGCCAGCACCCTGCTCTAACCACCCGAGCTAACCGGCCAGCCCTGCCCGTTACCATTTTCTACCGTGTGCCAGGCACTGTGCTAAGGACTTTACATGTATTATCTTTATTCCTTTATTCCTCACAAGAACAGTGAGGTAGGTAGTTATTACTTCCATTTTACAGCAAGTAAAACTGAGGCTCAGAGAGGTTAAGCTCTTTGCCCAAAGTGCAGGGACGCCACCATCTCTCACCTCAGCCGCAGCCACAGCCACCCGGCTCTCTATCGCCCTCTACTGTGCGTTCTTCAGCACATGCAGCCGCCCTGCTGAAACAGAAACCCTGTGGCTCCCGCCTTACAGCCCTCCAAAGCTTTTTGAAGGCACTTTGAGTAAAATCCTCCTAAAGTCCTACATGTCAGGCCTCGCTTACTTCTCCCACCCATCTCCCACCCGCCACCTTGCTCCATCTCAGTGACCTCCTGTCACCCAACCTTTCAGACATTCCTGCCCTGCTACTCCTCCACTTGGCAAACTCACCTCAATCCCAGTCTTTGTAATCATTCAGCCTCCACCCAAACGCTGCTCCAAGAAGCTTCCCTCACCATCCTGTCTCAACTAGCAAGGACACGTGCTCACCAGTCACTATTTGTTTAACGGCATATACCATTAAACAATATTTGTCAGATAGTGATACATTCACTAAATAATATTTGTCAAATAATGATACATTCATTATTTAATATTTAAATAATGATACATTCATTAAATAATATTTGTCAGGTAATGATACATTTGGAGATAGTTTATTACCTCCTGTCTGTCATCCCCACTGGATGGACCCAAAGTTCCCTGAAGACAAGGACATTGCCATCCCAGCATTTAGAACACTGCCTGACACCAAGGAAGATCCAAATAAGTATTTGCTGAAAGAATTAAAGAGCGTTTGGGAAAGAGGGACCAGGATTTGAACCCAAGTCTGTTTGGAAGCCCCGTGCTCTTGTCCACTAAAGTACACTGACTTCTTAAGCGGTCAGGAAAGAGTTCTCTGCAGACTTGGAAGAATACATCCTAAACTGCAACCAAGCTTATGAGTATATGGAATGAAACAGGGAAGGAACTTTTTTTTAACCATATATATTTCTATATTTACTTAAATTTCTGTCAGGTGCATGTATTACTTTTATAACTTAGAAAATAATGCATGCAGAATTAAGTGATTCTACCCCTTCCAGGTAAACTATCCTTAACTCCTTAGATCCAAACGTGTTACAGGCACACACCTTCCTCAGCTCCCAGATTCCTCCCTTCAGCCCATGGTACAGAACAGCACAGCTTCAACCCACCTGCTCCTTTGCAGAACCAAGCTAGAAGGATTATTTGAAAAATGTCCTCTGGGGGGCCGGCCCGTGGCTCACTCGGGAGAGTGCGGTGCTGATAACACCAAGGCCACGGGTTCGGATCCTATATAGGGATGGCCAGTTCGCTTACGTGGGAGAGCGTGGTGCTGACAACACCAAGTCAAGGGTTAAGATCCCCTTACCGGTCATCTTTAAAAAAAAAAGAAAAGAAAAAAAAAGAAAAATGTCCTCTGGGCCGAGCCCGTGGCGCACTCGGGAGAGTGGGGTGCTGGGAGCGCAGCAGCGCTCCCGCCGTGGGTTTGGATCCTATATAGGGATGACTGGCTGAGCGCGGTGCAGCCGGTCTCAAAAAGGACCAAAAAAAAAGAAAAATGTCCTCTGAAGCAGTACGTCTCCGCCCAGCAAGACATCAGAATCGCCCGGGCAGTTTCCTGAAATGCAGACCCCTGGATCCTACTCTCAGGATTGAGTAGGTTAGATTCTGCTGGACAGGGTGCTGCACTGAAAATTCTGCAGGGCAACACATGGAGGTGACCACCAGTTCTAGTGACACCCCATCAGTAATGTCTGCCTTTATCCTTGGATCAGGTTAGGCTGGGGAGCCACGCCCTCCCCAGAATCACTGCCCCTGGGTCAGTCTTTTGCATCCACCTCTCAACTAGGGGTGGCTACAAAAACTGCCCTCTTGCACTGCTCAGGATTTAACCACCACCGCTTTAGGCTCTCTACCTCAGTCTTCCCCTCTGGGGCCCCTGAAAAGCAGAGGAAGGAGGTGACTTCACAGCTGGTGTCAGCAATGGCTTACCTACACCACAGCTCAGGCAGGAGCTTGTCAAGCAGGTGAACAGAGGCCAAAGGAAGGTTGAGTATCACTATTTCATAAAGCAGCATCTTGGACATTTCAGTCAGAACTTAGGAGCAGGAAAATCTGACTCCCTAAAAGAACTAAAATTCTTTCTCCTTTATGACTAGGTAATGGACCATTTTCCTTTTGCTCTGGCCACCAGGAAACTTGGAGATCACATTTACCCTCATTGCTAGTGTTATCTGTTTCTCCTATTTTATCCTGGGTTATCAATGTTCTATTTTCCTACCCTCATTATTTGCAAAGCTGCTTCAAATCTTTCCTGTAGAGATGGGGCATAAAGAAAGCCAATGAAAAATATTCGCATAGCATTTCTTATCAGCAAACCTCTGTAAAGATCATCTCCAGAGCCCAGCTCCATCCACAACTCCACAAACACAAATGAAGAAAGTTTCCTCAATATGTCCCTCTAGGGACTATTGTGCTGCCCAACAGGACTGAGACAGCCCAGGGGAGTGCTCAGGGCTGGACTGAGTTTGCAGGGTCCCATGCAAGTCAGGCCTCCCCTTTCTGGGTCTATATCATTCCAATTTTAGTACATGTGCTGCCGAAGCGAGCACATCTGGGTCTGTCAATGACTTTGGACAGAGCTCCAGCCTTTCCAGGCCCATTCTTCACCAATTCTGCTTCCTTGATTTGGCCTCTCTATTCTCTCTGGATTGGGGTGAGGAAGGATCTGACTTTGCCAGACCCATTCATCCCTATGCCCCCAACCTGTCTCCCTCCACACCTGGGTCCCAAATAACCAGGCCACACACCGAGTTTCAAGTATCTGTCTCTTCCTTTCACTCTCTCAAAAGAAAAAATAAATAAATAAATTGCAGAAGGCGGCAGCATTTCCAGTCTTCCCCTGGCTCCCAGACACCCCGACCCCTGCCCCCCCCCTCCCACATTCCCCACTCCCTAGACCCATCCCTCCCCTTTCCCCAAAAAAAAATATCCCAGGAAAAAAAAAAAGCCACAGTTAAACCTTCCACTCATGCAAACCAGCAAAGAAAAAAGGTGGGGGGCATGTGGAAGGCAGGGGGCCCACAGTGGAGTCCCCCTACGTATCCCCCCAAAAACCACCTTTGAGAAAGAAAAAAATCGAAAAAATAAATGAGAAATCAAGGGACATGGGGAGTCATGATGGTGGCAGGAGTGACCCCAGCCCCTGCCTCAGGAGAGAGCAGAGGCCTGTGGCCCTGCATCCCTGCAGCGGGTGCTCCTTGAGGGGGGCCCTGACTTCTGGAATGTGTGTGGGAAAAGATGGGAGAGGGCGGGTGGCCCCCGGTAGGTCAGTGTGCGTTGGGGGCGGGCAGGGGTAGGGGTCCTAAGGAGCAAGGCTCAGAACCAGGAGCCCAGCTCCCCCCCAGACTCCAGGTTCCTGGGGTTCAGAAGCCCAGGTCTGGGGTGCAGGGATACATGCAGAGGAGCGTCCCCCCTCCAATGGGCTGGATCTGGTTAGAAAGGAAATAAATAAGAAGGACTAGGAGGGAGGCCAGGGGGTGCAAAGGGCTTGGGCAATTCAGTCCAGACCAAGGGCCCGGGTGATGGAGGCAGGGCGAGTCCAGGCCAAGCCAGGGCAGGAATCAGAGTCTCTCTCGGGCTGGGACCCAGATGTAGGGGCCTGAGAGGTCCTCGATGACACGCTTCACCTTGTGGTAGATCTCCTCAAAGCTGTCGCCCTCCACGATGGCTGGGAGTGGGGTGGAGCAGGGAGTGAGGCCAAGGGCCTGGTCGAGAGGGTGGCACCAGCACAGAGGAAGTGGTACCTTTTCTAATTCTCCAAGCCATGGGCCATGGGGCTGCACCACCCCCAGGGGACACCTCTTTCTAAGCTATCCATGAAGTAGGGGCAGCTCTTTGGAATCCAGGCTAAGGTTCCCTATGTGCTGGCGACAGCCTTGCTGCAGCCTCACCTGAGAAGCACTCTGTGAACTCCTGCTCCAGCTTGGTGGCTCTGTCGAAGGCTTTGCGGGCTTGCTCCTCTGTGATCCGCTTGTTAATCTCTCTGTGAAAAGGGAGAGAGATGTCTGCGTGGGCCCCACCTTGCCTTTTACCTCCTCCATCCACGGATGTTGAGTTGCAACTGGTATTTTCTTATTTGGAGCACGTAGCAAAAAAATATAAGTCCCAGTATCCTCTGGGGCCACAGATGAGCGCCCCACCCCCACCCCACGACCCACCCCAGCCAGATGTGACTACTCCAGGGCCCTCTCCAGAGCTTCACTCTTCCAGCCTTCAGCCCCACAGAAGGGATTCAGACTCTAACTCCCAACAGCCCCTGAGGCCCTGGCTTGCCCCAGCTGTCAGGTACCCCAGGGGCTGCTGGGAGTTGTAGTCCTGCCTAGCCCAAGGCAGGCGAGGAGGGGGAAGGCCTGGGACTCCCTGCATCCTCTGGGTTCCAGCTCTCCGTGCAGATCCCCCTCAAGGGCTGTCCAGGGTTCTGAGGGGAGAGTTCAACGCAGAGGCCTCGTGAGGCCCAGGGCCACAGGTGGGGGGGAGGGGAGGCCCCGGGGACCATACTCACAGCACATTCTCCAGGGAGCGGGGGCGGATGAAGATGGCGATAGGGTGCAAGTGGGCCGCCTGCAGCCGCCGCACGGCATTGGCCGAGACATCGAGGATGCAGTGCTTCCCCTGGGGGCAGGCAGGGTGGGCGGAGGGGGACCAGCAAGTGACGGAAAAGGACAGACGGGGTGCCAGAATGGGACAAAGGATATGGAAAGGTGGGGAACCGGAGGTTGGCCAAAGGGCAAGTGACATGGATGTCAAAAGACACATGGGCAGAGAGAGTCAGGGCGGGAAGGGAGTATGGGCAGAGTGAAAGACAGAGAGAAAAAGGAAAGGGGAAGACGGAAGGCAGGGAAGCAGCCAAGCACGGGAGGGGAGGGAGGGAGGGACAGAAGGGAGGAGAAGCAGGCAGGGAGGGGGCCCAAAAGATGGCAGCAGAGCAGGGACAAGAGGGGCAGCAGTGAGAGGGGTGGGGTATGGAAGGCAGAAACGGGACAGGTTAGGAGCAAAAGCAAAGGGAAAGGAGAAAGGAAGTAGGATAGAGGGAGGAGGGTGGGGAGGACGGACAGAGGACAGACAGATGGAAGGAACAAGGGGAGACAGATGGGAGGGAGGGGAGGCAGATGGAGAAAGGAGCCGTGGAGGGCAGGCGGGTGGGGAGCAGCAGGGACAGGGAGTTAGCAGAACGTTTGGAGAGGGGGTGGGGACCCCAGGAAAAGGTGAGGGACAGGGGAATCAGGGACAAGGGAGGGGCCAAGTTGGGGGAGGCCAAGCCACCAAAGACAAGGCCATGGGAAAAGAGAAGAAATGGGGCAAGGAGGAGAGCAGGGGAGGAGAAAAAGGGGACAGATGACGGTGGGGAGTTTGGGGTCAGGAAGTAAGGGAGGCGGGGAACAGGGCACAAGAGAGCAGGCAGTCAGACAGGGTGGCCCAAGAGGAGAAGGAGGTGGAGCAGCGGAGTGGAGACCCAGCAGGGAAAGAGACAGAGAGAAGAGAGTTAGAGAGAGCTGGAGGGAGGCAGTGGGGTGGGGAGGGCAGAAGGAAGAGGACAGGGTCCGCGGGCTCCTACCTGCTCCGCCACCTCTCGCACGGACTGGACGCTGGTCCCATAGAGGTGGCTGTTGTACTGGCCGGCCTCGATGAACTTGTGCGCCTGAATGTCCTTCTCCATTTTCTCCCGAGACGACACAAAGTGGTAATCCCGGCCATCTATCTCATACTCCCGCTTGGGCCGTGTTGTATCTGCCAGGAAGTCACCCCACCCCCACAAAGATCTAACCACCATCCCTCTAGCTAAAGACCTCCCTACATCAATGAAACCCCCATAGTGCTCAGCTGGTCCTTTGGTGGAAGGGGGTTGCTGGGGACACCAAGACTGAGGAAGGACAGAACCACCTCTCCCAGCACCCTCTGGGGCCTCTGAGTCTCTGGCCTGGGGGACGTGAGGGTGGCTGAGCAGCACCCCTTCTCTGAGGAACCCTGCCCACAGGTGGCACTGCATTTGGTCCCCAGCCCTGGGGCTTCTGGACCCTTCCCCATGCTACCCCAATCCCCACTTCCATCCCTACCCCCACCTCCACCTCCACCCGAGGCCCCAGCACTCACGGGGAACACAGGATCCAAACTTGTCCGGGAACTCGGAGAGAAGATCGTCATTGGCGCGGTCCTTGGTGGGCCCAAGGATGATGATGGGGCGAGCATAGTGCACTGTGAGGAGAGAGAGCAGCTTAGGCGGCGAACAGAGCAGGGAAGCAGGAGGGGCTGGGCCAAGGCAGGGCTAGGGCTCACCTTCCATCTGCGTCACTGTCTCATAGCTCAGCACCGAATCTTCTCGACCTGGTGGGAGGTAGGGTGTCTGCAAAGGGCTCTGAGACAGGGGACCCAGAGCTCCTGCCTTGTCTTCCTAAGGATGTGAAGAGCAGCTCAGCACTCCTCTCACCCCAAGTCTTCCCACACTGACCCTACCTACCCTGTGATCCAGAGCTGGAGCCCCAATCCTAGGAGGAAAAAGCAGGCCACACGGTTGGTTACTTGTTCAGTTCTGTGAGTCCCTGACTCTCCACCCATGCTCACCTCTCCTCCACCTACCTTGGCCTTTAACCTTGACCACTCCCGTCGCTCAACCCTGTGGAATATATGGAGTGGTGAGGGTAGGGAAATGCCCAGTGAGGGGCCCTATGGTCCAGCTGGACCAGCTGATAACCCCATCCCCAGCTGCCCGTGGGCCCTGTGCTTTTCAGTGAGGAGTTGCCTGTCCCAAAGGCTCATGAGACCCATGGTCCCCAGGAGGGCCCAGCAGACAGACCCCAGAGAGATCAGAGGGCAGACCCATCCTCTACTGGCTGCCCACCCTGGAGGACTTTGGGAACTTCAGAGCCTGGGTAGGAAGGCCATGTCCCAGGAGACTCACCGCCGTTTACTGGGGATGAAGCCAATGTCATCAGTCTCACTGTCAGAGTGGACCCGCCGCGCCTGCCACCACTCCTCATCACTAGCATCGATTACATGCAGAACGTCTCCAAAGCGGAAGCTCAGGGCCTGACTCAGGAAGCCGCAGTCCTTGGTCTTGTCATAATCAAACAGGGCCCTGGAGGGCAAGTGGCTATTGGTCAGAGCCTGGCTGAGGACTCCAGGAAGGAGGCCCCAGCCACCCTGAGACCCAGCAGAGGTGCTGGACAAGGGGTCTGCAGCAAAGTGTAGGCTGCTGATGGCACTCCCAAGGGGGCTGAGGACTCTGAGGAACCCAAGAACTGTGTGGGGACCAAAAACTTCACTGAAACTCGTAATCACCACAACTATTCCCCATGATTCAGTCCATGCTGTGTGCAAGTTCCAGAGGGAGAGCTAGAACTCCACCCTCTCAAGAAAGCAGTTTGCAATATCTGTGCATGTCACAAAGTCACATGGGTAACCCAGAATCTGCTCAAATTCATAAGAAAAAAAAGGCCCATCATTTGCAAATTTTGGTTACTCTTATCAGTATCAAATTCCTATTAATAAGTCACAACCCCTGAGTTCAGGACAAAAGAAGAAACAACCGCTCTCTCTGATGAAAGCAAAGAGGCAGAGTAAAGCAATGGACTGGAAAGAAGAGAAGAGACCCCACAATCACTTGATGTCATCTGGGCTTCAGAACTGAATGACCTTGGGAACCAACTGGACCCCAGCAGGGAGGACAGGGCCAAGCGCAGACTCAGGTTTGAGCCAGGTATCTGGGTGGATGGTGGTGGATTCAGCATGAGAGAAAACCCTGATTCGGCAAAACAGCGAATCCAAGTGCACAGGAGAAAGACAATGAGCTCCGTTTGGAACACACTGAGTGTGAGATGCCTGTGGGACATCCCAGTGGACACAGCCAGAAAGCAGATGGCCAGAATTACAGGCCTGGACCTCTGGGAAGAAGTCAGGTTACCAGGGCTGCCAGTGCAGAGACACCTGCAGAGTGGAGCAGCAGAAGGGGCCTTGCGAGTAGACAGGATTAGAGAGGAAGAAGAGAAGAGGGTGTGGCAGAAACCTGAGCCACAGTGTCTGCACTGGGGCAGGGTGGGAAAGAGGAAGCCATGGGAAGAGGAGCCCCAGGAAAGGAGCAAAATGCCACCAAAGAGACAGTAGACAGGCTATCCTAGAGGCCCCCTGCTAAGCCAGGCATTAACCTTTTAGGTGCCAAATTATGAGGCAGTCTGGAAGTCCTTGGGGAAGTGCTGGGGTAACCAGGGGCTAGAAGGCAATTGGGATATTTGGGGCAGAGACTGTTTTCCAACAGACATGGAGTATTCACAAATGTTAACCTGTGTAGCAAGCCCATGAACACCAGCTGGGTGCCAGGCCTAGGTGGGGGAGCTGGAGCCAGGCAGGGTTTAGGGAAGAGGTGGATGAGGACAGAGGCCAAGCAGAGAACAAAGAACTCGCAGGGGCCTGAGGAGCCCAGCTGGGAAGCCGCTGACCTGATGTAGAAACCCCTTTTGGGATTGCTCCTCAGGGAGGCTGTCCCTGAGCCCAGGCTGCTGTTCATGAGCTGTTCCCGAAGGTCGTGGATCTTGGCCTCAAATCGGCTGTACTCTGAGAAAGAACAAGAAGGTTCCTGAGCTCCAGCCCCATCCTACTGCCACCCCCTCCACCCCCGCCAAAGACATCAGCTGAGGAGGCAGAGTTCTGGTGACCATCTCAGTGCACAGACAGGAAGCTTCAGGCCTGGTACCTTCTGGTTTATACTGAGCGATGATCGTGACTGTCTGACCCGCATTCTTCAGGGCAATGGCAGCCTGCTCATGGCTGGCATTGCGGAGGTCAACACCATTGACCTAGAGACAGGAGGAAAGGCTGAGTCACTGCAGACAGGGAGGCAGCACTTCTTGGGTCCAGGTGGAACAGGGAGTAGTCCAGCATGAGGACCAGGCTTCAGCCCACCCAAGCCCCCCAAGAGCTCTGGGCTCTGCCCTGAGGGGTGGGGCTACGAAAGCAGGGGCAAGCCTTCCCTCACCGACAGGATCTGGTCCCCCTTCCGCAGCTCCCCACTGAGGTCTGCAGGGCCCCCGGCCAGGATAAAGGAGATGAAGATGCCTTCACCGTCCTCGCCACCCACGATGTTGAAGCCCAGGCCTGTGGAGCCCCGGTGGATCACAATTCGCCTCGGTTCTCGGGGAATGTCTTCCTCCCCCAGTAGGTCCTTGGCCACTGGGGAGTAACGCCGCGGAGAAGTGGGGGTCATGGCTGTGGGGTAGTCGGTGCCCAGGTAGCTGCTGTGACTGATCTCGTTGTCCAGATGCTGGGAATAAGCTGAGGGAAGACATGGCAGGAGGATGAGATGAAAACACGAGGAGGGAAACAGCACCCACCACCCCACCTTCTCCCTAGGGAACCAGGAGAGCCAGACACAGGTGAAAGGGAAGTTATTCTGCCAGAGATACTAGGGTTAGCGGGAAAGTGGACATCAGATCACAGTGACATCAGGGGTCAGGAATATATGGGTGACATCAGAAGCTGGTTCTCCTAGGGGACAAAGATTTGAAGGTTATGTGTCCTCAGCGTGCCAGGGATGGTGAAATAAAAGAACATTAACACCATGCTTTTTGGATTTTCTTTTGGTTGCTGTGTCTCTCAAATCTCTTAATCCAGAAAATTCTTTGCCACCCCCACCCCCCTTTTTTTTTTCCTTCTTCTCTTGGCCACTCACTTGTTGAAAAACCTAGGTCATTGTCTGAAGGAATTCCACACATTCTATGAGGGAAATTCTAACAGGCAAAGAAAGGATTGCTTCCATTCCCATGGTGCTGTTTAACCTGTGCCTCTACCCTTGGATCTCATGTGAACTGGTAGTTCGTTCGAGAGGCTCGGTCAGATTCAAGATCAATTTTTGAGGAAGTACACTTCAGAGGTTGTGCTGTGTACTTCCTACTGCATCACCACAGGATACGGCAACACCTGGTTGTCTTTCTTCTAGGTAAGATCAATCTGTAAGTTCAGGTGTTATCAGCCTGGTCCATCCATTATAAAGTGTCTCGTCAGCCTTTCACCTAAGTTTTAGCTGCCATCGATGATTGCTGCCCAGTTCTAATACCTATCAGGGACTGGGGAGCATTTATTAGTGGCAATTCTTTTATCAAGAACTGTCCTATGTCAACCTTTTGGTTACTCTGAAGTGCAGTTTGTGCAGGAAAGGGAGAATAAATGCTTGACTCTCTCCCTTTAATGATCAGTTTTCAGAATGAATGAGATCCCTAGCATCCTCCAAAAGTACCCAATTATTTTTAAGTATTATTATGACCTCATGGATTTTAATATATTTAATGAGTTTTGACTGAATGGCCAGTAGGAACTCCATCAATTTGGCACCTGTGTCTTTGAAATGACCCTAGCAGTCTTGGATACCTTCTTTGCTTTCTAGTATGAAATATGTTACAAGCTCACCTTGAACATTTCTTGCCCAAAGGACTAGCCGGTTAGCTCAGTTGGTTAGAGCACTGCCTTGAAATACCTAGGTCAAGGGTTCAGATCCCTGCACTGGCCAGCCACCAAAAAAAAAACAAAAATTTCTTGCCCAAAATTTGGTATTGGCCCTTTTTCCAAGGAGCCCAGGTTCCTTTTGGTTGGCTATAATACTTCAAAATAGGGCCATGTTACTTTAATATGGTTTTACAGTGTGACTTCATGTTTGATAGGGGCAGTCACACCTCAGTATTCCTTTCCAAAAATGTCTCAGCTATTCTCCCACACATATTTTTCCAGTAGAACTTTAGAATCAACCTGCTAACTTCCCAGGGGGAAAAAACATTAAAATTCTGATTAGGATTGCATAAAATGTATAGATTAATTTGGAGAGGGTTGAGATCTTCAGCATATTAAGATTTTCCATCCAGGGCCGGCCCGGTGGCGCACTGCTACAGTGCGCCGCTTGGGAGCGCGGTGGCGCTCCTGCCGAGGGTTCGGATCCCACATACGGACCGGTTCCCGCTCACTGGCTGAGCAAGGTGCGTGCGCAACACCGAGGGTTGCGATCCCGTTGCCAGTCCCGGTCCGGTACGGGCGCGACACTGAGGGTTGCGATCCGTTGCCAGACACGAAAAAAGAGAAAAAAAAAAAAAAAAAAAAGATTTTCCATCCAGAAACATGGTGTGAGACTTCATTCTTTCCAGTCTTGTTTTATGTCCTTCCATAAAGTTTCATCATTTTCTTCATATAGATCTGATATTTCTTGTCAAGCTTATATTTCAGAAAATTCTGTAGAATTTTTTTTCTATAGAAAAAGGGATCTTGTCACCCACTACATCTTCTCATCAATGAGAAGTTACTAATTCTTGTTATTTATCTTACATATGGCCACGTACATTATTTTGGTTTTTGGCAGCTGATCTGTATGAGGACCCGAACCCTTGACCTTGGTGTTATAGCACCACACTCTAACCAACTGAAGGCCACATTTTTAACCTCCCATATTATTTCTAAGTATTCCCATTAATTCACTTAGATTTTAAGCTAGATGGACAATAGTATAATTTACAAATAAGAATAATTTTGTTTCTCCCTTTCCAAATGTAACATCTGCTTATTCGTTGTCTTGCTACACTGTCTGAAATCTCAACCAGATTGAACTGAGTGATTCTCAACCAGGGGAAGTTTGCTGCGGCAATTTTGTCATAACATTTTTGTTTTGGGGGCAGGAGTACAATTGTCATCTAATAGAAAGAGGCCAGGGATGCTGTTAAATATTCTACAATGCAAAGGACAACCCCCCACAACAAAGCGTTATCAAGTCCAAAAATGTCTATGGCACCAACATTGAGAAACTCTGCTGTAAAGCAACGAACAGTAATAGCAATAAGAGGCATCCTTGACTAGCTCCTAAATGAGTGGACACGCTGCTAAGATTTTATCATTATGAAACGTTTGTTGTTGGTTTCTGATAACTACTCTTCATCATGTTAAGAAAAATTCCCCTGTTCCTTGTTTATTACAAATTTTCATCTGAAAATAGATGTTGAATTTCATTAAATGCCTTTCCCATACCTATTTGAGATGATCTTATAGTTTTTCTCCCTTAATTTAATATAATGAGCCATATTAAGAGATTTCCTAATATTGATTTCCTAATATTGAACTACCTTTAGTTTTCTTAAAAAAAAATGCTTTTTCTTTTGGGGGTGGTGGCTGACGGACACAGGGATCCAAACTCTTGACCTTGGTGTCATAACACCACTGTGACAATGTTATTCTCTTAATAGGCTGCTGTGTTGGGTTTGCTACTGTGTTATTATTAACTTCTGCTCTATTCAGAAGCAAAATTGGTCTATACTTTCATATTTCTGTGTTAACTTTGTGACCATTTGAATTGCATGTTTTTTGTTTTTTGTTTTTGTCCTTTTTGAGACTGGCCGCACCACGCTCAGCCAGTGAGCGCACCGGTCATCCCTTTTTTGTTTTTTGTTTTTGTCCTTTTTGAGACTGGCCGCACCACGCTCAGCCAGTGAGCGCACCGGTCATCCCTTTTTTGTTTTTTGTTTTTGTCCTTTTTGAGACTGGCCGCACCACGCTCAGCCAGTGAGCGCACCGGTCATCCCTATATAGGATCCGAACCCACGGCGGGAGCGCTACTGCACCCCCAGCGCCGCACCCTCCCGAGTGCGCCACGGGCTCGGCCCTTTGTGACCATTTGAACTGGCCTTATAAAATGAAATGTAAAACCTTTTATCTTTTCCTATACTCTCAAAGAGCATAAGAATTATCTGTTCCTTGAAGATTTCATAAAATTATCCATAAAACCAACTAACTGGGCCTTGTGCCTTCCAGGGGAGAGACTGTTGACAATCTTTTCTAGTTCTTCTACAGTGACTGATTTTCATCTCTTCTCCAACCCCAGCAGGTACCAGAGGTTGTGGCTATTTCATGGGGACTATCTGAAGAGGAACTGCCAAGGGGGAGGTCATGGACTGCAGGTCATGGGGGTAACTGGGATGGGTCACGGGGAGCTTTGGGGTTTGTAGGGCTCTCACAGGTTGTGATGTCTGGGGGAGCATAGCTGTCACTCAGGTAGGCATTGCTGGGCTTGGCCACCTTTAGGTAGACAACGTCATACGTGTTCTTCAGGGCTGCCACGGCATCCTCATGCATGACATCCTCTAGCCCCACACTGTTGACCTGGGGTCAAGGGAAGCAAAACTCAGACACAGGCAGAAATGGTCCCAAGGCAGACGCACTGGGGTGAAGTGATAAGGAACCACCTGGGCCTTCCCAGGGCCAGTAGGTAAGACCCAGGTCTGGTCTAGAAAAAGTGATGGGGGTCCTTACCGCCAAAATCTTGTCTCCAATCTGCAACCTCCCATCCTTGTGGGCAGCACCCCCTTCAATGATCTTTGTTACATAGATGCTATTATCGCCTGGGATGTGCTGGTTTCCCACGCCCCCTGCGATGCTGAAGCCAAGACCTGGGTGGAGGGGAGGGCAGAGGTGGATGTCCAGGTGCCTCGGAAGCAGGCCTTGGGGCACAGGACAATTGGGACAGGAACAGGGACAAGACAGGTTACTACCTTTAGGCCCCTTGATGAGCTTGATCTCCATGATCTTCTCAGCTGGGGGCTTCCGGCGCATGACATAGAGACGGACGATGGAGCCTGCCTCTTTGAGGGCCTCCACCGCCGCTGAGTGGGTCACCTCCCGCACGTCCACTTCATTTACAAACAGGATGCTGTCGTTGACCCTGGGAGCAGCAAGGTGGGCCTGAGCCAGGAGCTTCCTGCTTCCCTGGCCCTCCCTTTCAAGGGAGCCAGCATCCTAAACCCTGTCTCCTCTCCGCACCTGAGGCGGCCATCCTGGGCAGCAGCCCCGCCAGGAATGATCTTGGTGATGAAAATGGATGGGTCATCCCCGATGTGTGGGTTGTCAGTGCCACCTGCGATGCTGAAGCCCAGACCTGAGTTACCCTGGGCAGGAGAGGAAGAGGGTCAGCTCCCCTCAATGCCCAATTTTGGCAAGGTGAGTGGGGAAGGGGTTAGAGAGGTACAGCCAGAGCAGGAAGGAACAGGTGAGAGGTTGGGCACCTAGAAAAGATGGGCACAGGGCCATCCCATGGCTCACTTGGGAGAGTGCGGTGCTGATAACACCAAGGCCACAGGTTCGAGTCCCTATGTAGGGATGACCGGTTTGCTCACTTAGAGAGCATGGTGCTAACAACACCAAGTCAAGGGTTAAGATCCCCTTACCGGTCATCTTTTAAAATAAAAAAGAAAAGAAAAGATGGGCACAGGGCCATCCCATGGCTCACTTGGGAGAGCGCGGTGCTGATAACACCAAGGCCACAGGTTCGAGTCCCTATGTAGGGATGACCGGTTTGCTCACTTAGAGAGCATGGTGCTAACAACACCAAGTCAAGGGTTAAGATCCCCTTACCGGTCATCTTTTAAAATAAAAAAGAAAAGAAAAGAAAAGATGGGCACAGAGTAAAGCATGGACAGGGAACCAAGGGGACCTCAGATGGAGGAGCCTGCTCACCCTTTCCAATGTGATCTCCTCGTATTCCATCTCCCCCTCGGTCCCGTTCACCTGCAACTCCAGCATGGGACAGAAACACAAAAACAGTGAAACAGACATTCCTGCCTGAGAACCTGCCCCTCCCCTTCTGCTGTGGCCCAGCTCCCCTCCCCTTCCTTCTGCAATGGCCCCAGCCCCAAAATCTAAACAACTCACATATCCTGGGGCTTCTAGGGTGTCTGTGTTGACAATCACAGGGGGAGAATTGGCCTGTGAGGGGAAACAGAAGATGAAAAGCTGCCTGAGCCTTGGCTCAAGAGGGAATCCATAACCGAGAGTCCCGCCAGCCTGGCTACCCTTTCGGCCTCTTAGCCAAGCCCACTCTGCCATCCTTAGAGCTCCTCAAGGGCCCAGCCTCGATCCGCATTACACACACATACATACATACAGATGCACACGTGCATGGGTCTAACTCTGCCCAGCCTAGGCCCCCTGCATGTGGAAGGAGGTATATGAGAAACAGGAAGGGAGAGACAGCCAGACGGAGAGGGGAGCAGCAGATGGTAAAGAGTGGGGAGCGGGGG
>NW_007727081.1:416516-422078 GCF_000696425.1 Galeopterus variegatus | reverse complement strand
GGGGGGGCAGGCTGGGGGGAAGCTTCTCACCGGATGTAACACCACAGGGTATTACATGCCTTATGTGCTACACACGAACACCCCAGGGCTCATGTCCACCGGGTCTTACTCCCCGCTTTCTGCCCCCGTCTCTGTCCCTATCCTCACACATATACCCAGATATCTCCATAACCCTCCCCCAGATTTGTCCCTCACCTTCACACACATTTGCCCTAAACCCTGCACCCTAGGAATCCAGGGTTTCCCCAGCTGCAGGCCCCTCCCTCCCTCTCACCCGCCCGCCCGCCATCCAATCCACCCCACGGTCCTCCAGGGACCGTGTTGCCTAGCAACGGTATCTAAGACCCGCCAAGACCTGGAGAGACCCACCTCCTGGAGGCCCTGTCGTCAGGACAACAGGCAGGGGATGGGGCGTGGCCTGGGGTCCACCAGACTCCCGAACGGCGCAGAAGGGACCCGCTAGCCCCGCCTGGCCGGCCCTGGGCCCCGCCCCCCCACTAGCCAGGCCGCGAGGAGGGCAGGCTGAAGAGGTGAGCGTGCGCAGCGCATCCTGGAAACGGCCTTCCTCGCTCCCGCCGGCCCCCCACCCTAGGCGGTGGTGACCGACGTCAGGAAGGGGGCGTGGTGAAAGGCATCCGGGTCCTCGCCTGCTCCTCCACTCCCTCCCGCTACTCCATTCAGGAAAGGGTTAAAGAGGGGCGTGCCCAGGCCCCTGACGTCAGTCGCGTCTGGTCTCTAGACTCCCCGGCGGGCCCGCTTTAGGCCAGTCCTAGGGGCTTCCCCAGTTGCCAAGGCAACCGAAGCCACGTCTCTATGGCAATGGAGGGGAGGCAGCCAAGAACCTCCTTCCGGGGTCTCCAACCTATTTCCTCCTTAAACAGATACCTATTTGGAGGCGACCGAACGCGAAGATCCGCCCGGTCTCCTTCCCGCTCTCTCCCTGCAAAGGGTTCCCTCTTCTCTCCTACTGCTATTTCTCAATCCTACAAACTACCGACCATTTTCAAGCTCCATTAACACCATCCTCCAACCCTTCAAATCTCAGTAAACGCTGTTGTCCAGTCAATAGCCACCGACTGCCAAAATCATACCCCATCGTCAATCCCATCCCCATCCTAGACCCCACTTCCCACATTCAAATCTCTACCCCTATCCTACACCCTCCATCCCACCCTTCAATTTCCATCTCCCAACCTCAACCTCCATTCTCCATCCGCTTCCCTGCCCCATCCCACCCTCCAGCCCCATCCCTAACTAATCTCCTGTCCTCGTCCTCCATCTTAATTTCTTTTTTCTTTTTTGGCGGCTGGCCTGTACAGGGATCTAAACCTGTGTCCTTGGTGTTACAAGGCTGCACTCTAACCAACTGAGCTAACCGGCCAGCCCATCCATCCCAATTTCTGATTCCCCAGAGAGATCATCACAATTCTCCATTATCGCATCTTCAGTCCCTCGAGATTCTATCCCCAAATCCCAGTCCTTCACTTCTCAACCCACTCCTCCCCTCCTCTGAAAATTGGGGCTTCTCCTGTCCCCCAGCTGAGCCCTCCTTGGCTTGCTGTGGCCTCCAGCGGTGCTCGCCCTCCACTTCCCTGTGCTTCCTGACCTCTGACCCCAGCCAGCACTGTACCTATACCACCCCTCAAGCCTCCCCTTCTCGTCTTCCCCCTTCCCAGAGACTTAATGGCCCCGCAGTGCAAAAAGCAGCTCTAGTCTTCCTTCCCTCACTCCCTGCAGCCACAGAGCTTCACACAAATACTCTACACCATCCCCATCTCCAGGACCTTACTTTCCATCCTCCACAGTCTTACTCCTGTCTGTCCCCTGCCCAGGACCTGTTACCCTTCCTACTCCCCTCCAACTCCTCTCCTGCCACTTCTCACCCCAGACCTTTTGCTGCCCCCTCCCCGCCTCACCCCAGGCTCAGAAACCTCCTCTCCATCTTCTTGGTAAAATGTCAGTGACCTTCTTCCCAAGGCATCCCACAACATCCTACAGTCCCCACCCTGACCCTACAGTGTCCCCCTCAATCTCACAGCTTGCCTGGTGCTCTTCATTCCTCCCCATGTGTCCCTAGAAGAGAAGACTTGAGGGGGAAGAAGATGGACAGTGGACTGGAGAATGGAAGGTCTCAGAAACAAGGCCTCCCCAGGGCTGGAAAAGGGAAAACACCATGAGCACAGAGAAGGAAGAGGAAGGGAAACAGGTGGTGGTGAATAATAATGGGGGGACAGAGGGACAGAAAGAATATATGGGTGGAGGTGAGAATCCTAGAGGATGAGAGGAGGCAAGGACAGAAGACAGAGATGAATAGGAAAGGGGGAAACTGCAAAAGGGGGAGCTGGCTGACCAGGGAGAGGACTGGTCAGGCCATACAGGCCTGAGCTGGGGATCAGGGAGAGGGAAAAGGAGAATGCGTGGGAGGAAGAGAGAGACAGCATCAAGATCCAGCCAGCCTGCCAGCAGGGAGGGACAGGCTGCAGAGGGGGAGGGAGCACAGGAGGAGGGCAAAGGCTGGGGCAGGGGACCGGGCAGAAAGGCCCCAAGATGTGATGCCTCAGGTCAGACAGATGGAAAGGGCTGGAGACTCAGGGACGGGGAGAGCCAGTCCCAGAGGCCGAGGTGGGGGAGGAGGCAAGGAAGGGACAAGAGCAAATGAGGGCAGCGGGCACTTGGAACACAAAACAGAAACAGAGGTTGGGGGTGTGAAGGAATGAAGAGGGCCGTGCGGGCCTGGGGGCCCTTCTAGGGGATGCACACATCTCAACACACATGCACGCGAGCGCAGACACAGATGTGTGCGTGCGTGCGCGCACACACACACACACATTCGGGCTTTGGGCTCTGCATCCACTCCCACTTGCCTGGTCTGTTTCTCCTCTGAGGGACCAAGGTGCTTCCAGCACCCAAACGCCCCCTCCCCAGGCCCCAAACCCCAGAACCCTCCCAGTCCCGGCTTTCCCCTCCACGGCTCTCTGGCTCTCACCCTACCGGCCCTTGGGGGTTGCTGCAGCTCCGAGGCTCCGAGGGCCGCACTGGGGAGGGGGCCACCAGGGTCTCCTACCTTGAGGGGGGAGAGGTGGGCGTGGCCCACGACCCCGTGGACAGCCTCGAGGTGGGACAAGTTCCTCTCCGCCACGTGCACCAGCTCGGGGGCGTTTACCTGGTTCGGGAGGTGGGCCGGGCTGTGCTCCAGAGGGGGCGTGTCTTCATCTTGGTAGCGGTATTTCTGGGGATGGGGACAGAGGCGTCACAGGGGCCAGCCCAGTGCCTCAGGCTCCAGGCTGCCCGTCCCGCTGCCGCCTCCTCTTCCCCCAGCCAGTGCAGTGTGGAAGGCCCTGGGGCCTGACCAGCTCCTCCCCTCCCTCTCCTCCAGCCCATTGGTTCCCCTCTCTCCACGCTCCCGACAGCCCCCTCTCCCGCCAGGGCCTCAGCACCTCTCACCTCTCCACAAGTCCCAGCCCCATCCCTCTCACATCCCAGGACCCTGGCCTTCTACCCAGCCTACCCCCTACTTTGGCATCTGTAGTCTTCACCCCTTCTCCAGGCCTTCATCCTCAAGTCTCTCTACCCTTTTGGAACTCCAGCCCAACACTTGTACCCCCATTCTCTACATCTCATTCCCATTTTCTTTACTTCTCTCATCATCTTAATCCCATTCCCCATGTTCTAGACTCCCCTCCCATACTCCACTTGCTGCTCCTTCTCTGCATTCTGTCCCACCCCCATCCCACATTCATTGCCTCAGTCTCCTCACAACAGCCTCTACCCCATGAGCCATTGGCTCTCCAGTACCTTGCCTGCCCGAGGCAGGGACCAAAGTTGGAGCCCTTCAACTTGGCATCAGCACCCCAGGCAGGACAAGGCTGATCCTGCCCAGCTCTTCCTTCACTGGACTCAATGGCTCCCGAGTAGTCAGCAAAGGGGCCCCAGGAGTCTAGCCCCACCCCTACAAAAGCCCACAGCCTGGCCAGCTAATCCGGATATACTAGAAGGCGATGGGGTGAGGGAGGAAGGAGGGGATGGAGGCAGTAGGGAGGCCCCTCAGCAGGGGGGCAGGAATGGGTGTCAGGCCAGGTTCCCTGACTGGGGAAGAAGGTAGCGAGCGTATAGAGCCTCAGAGTAAATTCCTGGTCTCCCTCTGGCCTTTTGGGGTGAAAGGCCCAACGTGACCCTGACTCCCTACCCAATTAACCAGCTGTCATCTCAAAGGCCTCCCATGCTAGCTTAGTGGGGAAACCAGTAAATGAGATTAACTGGGGGCCTGAGAGAGGAAAAGGGCAGATGGAGACAGCAGTGAAGGGCAGCAGCTCTGCCTGGGCCCTTCCACATCTGCCTCTGCCTCACGGGCTCCTCTCCTCAGGAGGTGGCTGGCCTTCACGGGAGCAGACCTTCCCAAACTCCAGGCCCAGGGGAGGAGGAGGGTACCACATGCAGGGCTCCCTCAGGGAGCAGGGAAGACAGAATACACTCCCTCGTACACACAGGTAAAAAGAGAAAGGGGAACTTCCCTCCCAAAAGTTTCTGAGAAGCTGAGAGTACCCCAACATTTGGACGGCAACAGCTGCAAGATCAAATGGGAGGAAGCTTATCAAGGTCGATGCCTGATACTAGAGTATGAGTCTGAAAATTATGAAGATGAATCCAGGCTGAGGATGTAAC
The DNA here is from genome assembly GCF_000696425.1 of Galeopterus variegatus. Lineage (NCBI taxonomy): Eukaryota > Metazoa > Chordata > Mammalia > Dermoptera > Cynocephalidae > Galeopterus > Galeopterus variegatus. Next base: position 417,416 of record NW_007727081.1, on the reverse strand, counting down.
CCAACTTTGGGTGTAGACTAAGGGTTCAGTAAGAGAATGGCAAAAGGGAAATGGTCCTGTCAACATGAAGACCCTCAAACCAGGATACAGAGACAACTAGAATCAAGAAGCACCCTGATGCATTTAAAGAGCCTTAAAGACGGAAAATAGGGGATAATCAAGATGGAGTCTATTCTCTGGGCCACAACTTGGAGAGAGAATCCTGAACTCCAGGTTGCAATACCACGGGCACAAAAAGCAGAAAAGAAGGAAAGCAGGGGGGGTAGAGGCAAAATGGCCCTCTGTAAAGGCTGAGCTGCCTTGGACAACAAAGTTCTATGAACTGAAAGAGACTGTTCATTCCACAATCCTGAGAAGATCGTCTTTGCCTGGACAGTGCACCAGCTGAGGGACAATGACCCAGAATTGGGGGCTCCAGGGGGAGAGAGAGGAAGCAGCTCTCCTCACTTTACATGGCCCCCAATGCCCTGCACGGTAAATTAGAGAGGGCCAGAACATGTAGCTCCCAAGTTTTGGGGTCTGGGGGAGGATTGAGCCCAACGCCCCTCCATCTTCACCCCACCTCACAGAGAAAATTCCTGAATCTGATGAAGAAATGTCAGAGTGCACTCAAATAAAATGGAAACATGAAGAGGGACACTTGATTATTTATTCTAAAGGGGAAACGAAGGTAAACTTCATTCATGAGACCCCAAACACCTCTCTCTGCCCCGCCCCCATGGGGGGGAGTGTCTGGCACTGAGGAAAAGGCTCCTCCGGATTGGGAGACACCGTGAGGGAAATGGGGAACAAGGGACAGGTACCGAAATTCCCAGAATGTGACAGGAGGAGGTTAGGGCCTATGTTCTGTCACTGGAAATTTTCGACTGTACATGTAGCAAGGCGGGGGGGGGGGGGGGG
>NW_007727081.1:410521-416294 GCF_000696425.1 Galeopterus variegatus | reverse complement strand
TGGGGATAAAAAAAAACGCCTGGAGTGGTGGGGGTAGGGAAGAGTAATTCTGAAACTGCAAACTGGGGGGTGGGGGTGTCAACACCTCTCAGTCCCGATTACAGTGCAAGTAAAGCCGCTCGGGAAAGGAGGCCCACCCCCCCGTTTACCCCACTGGGACTCAGGGCCCTGACCCGCGACAGCACTGTGCTATTGGGGCAAGTCCGCAACCCCAATATATTAGGACTTGAGACAACTAAAAGGCCTAGGGGGACACGACGGGGTCGCTGCTGTGCCATCCCCCTTGGCCCCCTCCTCACCGGAGCCCCAGTTGCACGGAATGACCTGGAACTGATGCTTGCATCCCCAGAACAGAGGGGTGTGAGTCAAAGTGCAGAGGGGCGACCCCCTGCGCCTGTCTGCGAGAAGTTGCAAACCAAAGACCCCGCGCCAAGGAGAGGGAAGAGCGACAGCACATGAAGCTTGCACCCTGAAATTTTGGGGGGTCCGGGAGGAGGAGAGCGGGACCGAAGCCCGTACCGCGGCACGTACCACGCAGAGACACATGGAGGCGAATCTGTTCCGAGTCGACATGGAGAAGGGGGGCTTACTGAGGGAAGGGGGTGGGTGGAATAGCAAGGGTCCCAGGGTTGGGCCCCAGGAGTCTAGCCCCACCCCTACAAAAGCCCACAGCCTGGCCAGCTAATCCGGATATACTAGAAGGCGATGGGGTGAGGGAGGAAGGAGGGGATGGAGGCAGTAGGGAGGCCCCTCAGCAGGGGGGCAGGAATGGGTGTCAGGCCAGGTTCCCTGACTGGGGAAGAAGGTAGCGAGCGTATAGAGCCTCAGAGTAAATTCCTGGTCTCCCTCTGGCCTTTTGGGGTGAAAGGCCCAACGTGACCCTGACTCCCTACCCAATTAACCAGCTGTCATCTCAACCTCTTAGCCATCAACTTCCCCGGCTCCAGCCGTTTCTCTCTGTACTTCACCTTCCACAGTATACTCCTATTCCCACCCCTCTACAAATAGAGACACTCTTAAATTTTACCAATTTATCTCTCTGGTTTTCAGGGACCCCTTATTCCACCTAATCCCTCACTCCCAAAATCACTAGGCCCCTACCCATTCCAAAACTTCACTGGACATCTCATCACTACTGTAATCTCAGGAACAGTGAAGCAAGCAGCAACTCTCCCTCACTTACAAGAACCTCCAAGGGATCTAAACTGCCTCTCCCACCAGCCCGCCACAAAGAGTGTTAATATGGAGCATCCCCTCAGATTCCAAGACATCTATTCTAACCAGCACAGTCCCCCTGCCATCCAGCTCCACCTGGTAGCCAGACAATGCTTCTGCAAGAGTTTAAAGGAACACTGATCCTTGTGTGCCCTCAAATTAATAAGGGGTCTTAAATCATCCCTAAGTCATATCTATTCCTCAATCCACTAACAGAACCCCTGAAATTAATGCAAATATTATTCTTGCTCTAGTATAAACATCCAAATGAGAGATCTCAAATTTGTTTGGGGTCCCCTGTCCACATCCCTGAATTTAATGAGACACTCATGCCTTTCTAATATATCAGTCCCCAATACAACACCAGAACCCAATTTCAGGGAATATTTAATCTACCTTAAAGCAGACCCTCCAAATTCAATTGTAACTTCTTCGGTTTATTCCCTAACCCTTGCATTAAGACTTATTTCCCTATCCTTTCTTTACTCCTCGAGTTCATAGATTATTCCCTTTTCTGGCTGCCATCCCTACATCTCAACATCCCCTCCATGACTCTGAATTCCAACTTTATTGGAAGATTGCTCCCAAATATATCTTCCCCACACCCAAGCCTCAAAAAATATTCACCGAAGTAAGATCTGGCCTGCAATTTGCATTGACCTATAAATCTTCCAGAACACACCAAACCGACTACCTCAGATCTCTTCAGAGGCTTCCATTTCCTCCCAAACAAGTCCCAACCTGAAAGCCTCTCTTCCAAATACTCTCCCATTGAACGCCCACCTTTCTAGCTCTTAAAACCCAGTAAGGGGTTTCCTCAAATCGACTGTCTGCCTTCTATAAAATGCCTACACATGGCAGAAAGGACGACTTCCCTAGAATCTCGCCTATACGAGATTGACCCCGTTGATGAGCATCTGTTAGATGCGCCCCTCAGATGACCCCAAATGTCCTAATTTCATATCCGAATAGAGGGACCAAGAGCGGAAGGGGCTGGATTCAAAATTCCTTCTAGAATAGAAAATGCACAGGCCCTGCTTCTCCACCAGTGGGCGCTATGGCCCACTAAGACCCTCCCCCATCCCCTATTTCCTTTTTCCCTCCATTTTCCGTTTCCCGTTGCCTGGCAACACAGCAATCAAGGACTTTGCTGTCGCCTAGCAACCGTCTCCCTGGAACACAAAACTGAGGTAGGAGGGGTGCTCTGATGAAATCTGAACAGGCCTCCATCTTAGGAAGATTGGGACGTCAGATCTCCCAACCCCCGGATTCTCCTGTCCAAAGACCCCACGCTCCGCAGTTCCTGGGACTGCAGCCCCTTTCCGCACAAGGGGACCGCGCCACGCCCCTCCTGGGTCAGCCCCGCCCTCATTTCAGTCAGGTAACCCAGCCCCAAAGCCCCTCCCCTTCCGAGGGTTGTTACCCGCCTCCCTCGATAGAGTACGCCAGGCCCCGCCCACCTGCCTCCAGGAGGCCACGCCTCCGTCCACTTGCATCCCATTTGCTCCCCCGGCATCGCCCACACGGTCCCTCCGCCACGCCCCTGCCCGCCAATGAATGAGGCCGTTAGCCACACTGCCCCGCCCCCGGCATCTTAGCTTTGCCCAATAAGGACCACCCAGAGGGTTTAACCGCTTCGCCTCCGGGCTCTGGCCAAATAACCCCCGTCTTTTCCCCACTTTACCCCCACCCCCACTTGTTCTGCTCCGCCCCCCGCCACCCTCGCCCGGCCCTCAAGACCGCCACGCAACTTCAGTCGTCGCCGGTTACTATGGCAACGGCGGCAGCAGCGCGGGGAGAAAGGGGAGGGACGGGGGTGGAGTGGGAGAAAGATGCTCAGAGACAGCGAGATACTAGCAGAGATACGTATAGGAACCGAGTAAGACAAAGTGATAGCTGTGAAGCAGAGTTTGCACACAGCACAGGGCCTAGCACATAGTAGGCATTCAATAAACTTTCCTTAAATTACTGCGGCAGGAGTCTAAATATAGGCAATGAAAGATGGAGGGCTCTCAGACGGAGCTGAGGAGCTCAACGACCACAAAGCTCCCTACCCCACCCAGAATTGGGGGGGGACACGGCCATGTGCCCCTTACTGGCTTCTCCTGGGCTACCGTCCGCTGCCCTGGATAGACGTGAACCACAACTCCCAACAGTGCTGTGGGCAGCAACCCTCTAACACTGAGAGATCTTGTGCCTCAGGGCCTTATGGGAGTTGAAGTCCCCGCCATCCCGAGGCTGACAAGTTTTCTGACCAAGGAATGTGGCAGGCCAGGGTCTCCACACCTCGGTAAAACCCCAAATACATAATCTTCTCTGCAAGCCTCCTTCCTTCAGGGATGCCCATCCCTGGACTCCGTCGAAGAAGTAGGAGTCTGGAGGGGGTAATGAATAAGTCCCCCCCTCCTCACCCTCAATAGCTGCCAGTACAGGCAAGCCCCTCACCCTCACTCGCATGCCTGTGTTCCAGTGTTGGAATGAGAGCCCGCACATTCCAATGGGCTTTCTGTGCACACCTGTATGCTGGGGACCACAGCCAGGGAGACTAAGGCCAAAAGGCAGGCCTAAGGGCAGGAGACAGGAGGAGCAGAGGAACAGGCAGACCCTAAAGGAAACCGGGCCAGAGAAACTGAGGCACAAAAATTGACTGAAACTACAAGGGATGGGGGGAAGAAGCAGCCTGGGAGAAAGCTCAAAGCCCACAGAATGGGGAACAAGCAAGTAGCCCTGGTGAAAAGGGGGTCGGGACTCCAAACCTACATACAGGTCCTCAGCCCCCAATCCCTTCCAACCATGCTCACACGTGCACAACGCATGTGTACACACATGTGTGAGTTTGTGGCAGGGAACATGTGTGTCCTCAGCTCCCTCCCATGAGAAACTGCAGTTCCCACTAAATATAACCCCCTCCCCAGGCTGTGACTCACCCGGACCCCGCCTCCCCCGGCCCCCACTTCCTGTCCCACCTCCCAACCCCCAGCTGCCTGCCACCCTCCCAAGCCTCCCTCCACACATCAGGCATCTCGCTTTCCAGTCCGAGTCTGGAAGCAAAGACCTAGGTATTCTGTATCCCACCAGGAGCTTGCTTGCGCTGCCCATCCAAGATCTCCTGCCCTTTCCAGGCTCTGACCACAGAGACACCCTGGTACAGATAGATACCTAGTGCTGCCAGCCCTGCCCTCCTCCTACACCTTTTCACCCCAGTAACCTCAGTCATAAATCCTTAGGGACCTTTAAATCCAGGTGTCCTCCCCCACCTTGATCCCAAGTGTCAGGGGGAACTGGAACAGCCCCCTCTATCTGCTCTTCTCCTTCTATCTCGACCAGGACTAGATGCAGTGTGGGAGGAGATGGGGTTATTGGGCACCTGCCTGGGCCACCCCCAAATTTTGCATCACCCACCTGGTTCCCTTCCTCAAATCCCCTCTCCCCTAAAACCTCTCATCTTCCTCTTCAGGAGCTGGCAATCTCAGCTGCTGCAACCTTCTACCTCCCATGGGAGCACCCGAAATCCTAACCTCACCTCATCCATTCCCTCAGGTGATCCTGTGTCAGGCCCCAGCCCTCTTGACAACTCCCAACTATCTTCGTTGCATATGATTGAACCCCAAATTAGCAGTTCCCTCAAATTGAGACAGCATCCCCAGAGGTATCTACCACCAGACGCTTGTTCTATCTCCTGAAGGCCCACCCCTTCCCTGCCACCTGACACCCCCAGACCAGTCAGGCACTCACAACCAATAACCTTTACCCCCATGCCAGAAGCCCCCCAAAACTGGACAAGGCACCTGGAAGCCAGCTTTTCTCCCCAGGAGGAAGAGGACCCCAAAACATAGCCCACCTTCCCACATACACAAGCAGGACTCCCATGTGAGCCAGGTTTCTCCTTAAACAAGTCTCATCGTTGTTGAACCCCAAAACCCACAAGGCCCCCCAAACCACAAAATACCCCAATTTTCCATTTGTCTACAAGGTACAAAGGGATCACTCCAGGGGGCACCTGTGGCCAAATCCAGCATTTTCTCAGATGTGAACCCCAAAACTAAATTATGACCCCCCCCAATTACATCTTACTTCTGATGATCTAATTCCAGGGCCCCCAGCCCCAGATAAGGCCTGCCTGATCCCTCCTCATAAACTCATACCCTATCCCCAGCTTATAGCCCCCCCATCATGCTTACCTTGGTTGTCACTATACAGAGACAGTCCATGTTGGGGGGCCTGGCCGCAGCGGCGGGTAAGGGGCTCTGACTTCATCGGAGTTTCGTTCCTCCCCTCCGTGGGTTCTCACCCCTCCCCCCTCCGCACCCCACTTTTGCAGGGGGGGCCAGGATGGGGGGAGGGGTGAGAGGGGAAGGAGGGGGTTGGAGAAGGGAAGGGTAGGGGAGCGTGGGAGGGACGGGAAGGGGGCCCTAAAAGGGGTTCCCCAATGAAAGGGAGGGGGCTTGAGGAGCACACCCCAATTCTCAGGCGGGGCGGGGGCACCGGGGGCTGATAGCCCCTGAGTTTGGGGGCTGGGGCATGAGCTGGGTTGGGGGAGGGAAACTGGATTTCGGGG
>NW_007727081.1:389287-409521 GCF_000696425.1 Galeopterus variegatus | reverse complement strand
TGGCGGGGGGAGTGGGGTGGGGGGGTTGGAGACAGCAGAGGCCGAGGGAGCCGTGGAGCCGAGGAGGGAAGGGGAGAGAGGAGAAGAGAGGAAGCAGGGGGAGGAGGGAGGGAGCTAGGAGCCAGAATGGGGGGTGCCTTGGCAGAGTTAACTCCTTCCGTGCCGGCAGGAGCCCGGATAATGGGAAAGGAGATAGAAGCAGAAACGGAGAGGTCCTGTGGCAAATATGGAGACTTGGCCAGCCACCAGCGACAACAGCAAAGATGATGAGCATGGATTTCGTTTCTCAGAGGAGGATGAACCCATAGTTGGGCTGGGAGCATCCACTGTTGTTTAACTACTGGAGGGAGGCCATGGTAGGGGGTAGGTGTGAGGGAGGGGCTGGCAGGGGGAATCCCTGAGGGTGTAGTTCTCCCCCAGGAATCACAGGAGGAAGCCTGAAAAGTAATTATGTCCTGGACTCTTTAGTGCCTGAAATTGGGGTAGGCAAAGGGGGAAGAGGGAGAAGGGGCCACAGGACCAGAGACAGTGCATTCTCAGTGCCCCCAAGCCCTTGGGCCACTGACTCAGGATTTTGTCTCCAGGGCCCCCAAGTCTCAGTTTAATATTAGCAATACTTTGTTCACCCCTCCAGCCCTGCCTGCTCTCTCAGGAAGAACCCACTGCCACCTCCTTACCTGACTCTCTGAGATGGAGGCCTCATAATAGTCCAGGATGTCTGTCACAGGAACAGAACTGAGTTACCCTCTCCCACCCCAGGCCTCTCCGGCCACCCTGCCATCATCTCTGCTGTCTGTCTGGTAAGGGAGGAGCTCCTCCAGCCAAAGCTGGTCGGACTCTGATGGAGGACACTGTGGGGATGACCTTGCGTGGGGCTTCAGTTTGGACCAAATAATCTCCAGGCTCCCAACCAGCTCTGAAGTTCAGCAATTGCCTTCACATGCCCAAGCCAGCCCTCTCCACCACTGCCCCTCAGAAAACTAGGGCTACTCACCCAGCAAGGCCTGGAAAAGGTCACTGTGCAGCACTGTGAGGAGGGGGGGTGCCCACCGCAATAGCGGGGGCGCCAGGAGCCAGAGGGCTGACCTGGGAGCTGTCAAAATGCGAGTGACGGAGGATTGGGACATGAAGAGACAAACACAGAGACTAACTCAGTCACCTCATCTTCCCCAGCCTTTGTCCTTTCACCCCAGACCCTAAAGAAAGATTCAAGGAGAGGGATCCCCGAGTCCCAGCCCCCTACTTTGCTCCCAGGCCTTCCCTCCACAAGGACCCCTGTTTTTCACCTCTTGGTCTCTGGGACATCTTTCTCTTCTCTTACTTTAATCTCCCTAATCCGCTAGGATTGGAGTTGAGCTGCCTTCTCCTCACCCAATTCTAGCTGTTAGGTAAAGTAGGCAGTCTGAACCAACCACTATCCCATTCTTGTCTAAGTCCCAGGCACCATCACCCCACCTTACTCCACACACCCTGGCCCCCTCTACCCAAAGCCAGGCATAATTTAGCCACAGTTTCCTGAGAAACCGGGGAGGAAGAGTCTCTCCCACGGAGGCTTTGGTAGCTCAAAAAGAAAGGAAGCTGAGGCCAGCTCTCTCTCCTCCTGGGCTTGAGCCCAGTGGGAATTGCAGAAAGAGGGGTATAAATTGCTTGGGACTTCTTGACACAGGGCTAGAGAAGTGTGGGAGAGAAAGGGGACATGAGAATTCCTACAGTTCCTCTCAGGCCTGGGAAGAATCCATCTGCCCAGAGGTTCAGCCTGGGCACATGGTCTCTGGAAGGAACAGAGGGGCAAAGAGAGACAGATGCTCAGAAAGGTCTCTGAGGCCTTCAGAGAGAGGCAGTGAACCCGGGGGTCCCTCCTACTATGAAATCTTAGGTGTTTCAAGAGTTAGTGACACCTCCTAGGTATCAGAATATGCTTGGGACACTGACACCCCAGCTTGAGTCCCCCACCCAACTACTCCCCTCCCTTTTGTGTTGGTGGAGACGGATTTCACAAGGAACACCAAAGAGTGGTCTTTCCACGCCTCTGCCTCTGGCATCTACCTTACACTTCTCTCTTCCCACTTCTCTCTTCTAACTTCACCTGGGAAGTCCTCCCTTCAGTCTATCTCCGTCTCTCTGGCCGCAGTCGTCTAAGCTCCTCCCTCTTCCTTCCCATCTATCCCATCACCCCTTCAGAGGACTAGAGTCCAGTTCGGACAGGCGGGATGAAGGAGTTTGGGGGAGACCCGGGACAGTTGACGATCACTCTCGATCAGCCAGGAATGAGGGGGCCGCGGGCGGTCGGAACTACAACTCCCAGCATGCCCCGGCGCCCGGAAGCCCCGACCGCCCGCCGCCCGCCGCCCGGTGCATTGTGGAGGATGAGTCAGGGCTGGGGGCCCCCGACTTGGGCAGGCGGGACGCGAGCGCTAGATCAACGCTCCGGGCAGTGTCGGCCCGTGCGGCCGGAAGATGCAGGCAGCCCGGATGGCCCCGAGTGTGGGGCGGCAGCTGATGAGGCTGGGGGGCGGAAGGTCCGTGTATGACAGGGGGATGGGGGCAGCGGGCCTGGGGACCGGACCAGAACTGAACCCCCACTCCCTACAGCTCGCGGCCCACTGCGCTCCTGGGGCAGCCCCGGCCTGGTTCTACCCGGCGACCGTATGCCAGCGGGGCCGCTCAGGTAAGCGACGGCAGCCTTGGGAGCGGGTGTGGGAGTAGGGGATCTGCCTCGGCTCCCACCTCCCCACCGCCGGCAGGGGTCTCCCTATTCGTCCCAGTCACCTTCAGACTGCTCTGGCGCCGAAAGTAGGGGAAAGGGCAAGCCACGGTGCCCTGGGGTAAAACTAGGGGAAAGGTTACTGGATCCGCCCAACCCCCACACCCAGCCCTGGTCCTGTGCTCGCCTTGGCACACCGAAGTCCCTTTCCAGTCCTCGCCAACCATCTTTTCCTAGGCGGTTATGGACAAGTCAGATTCTCTCTCCTCTGATGCTTCAACCAGGGAAAAACGGGCCAGCGCGGTACGTGTCCCTGAGGCCGGGTAGACCTAAGCCAGGGGCAGACACACCCCAGCTAGCTCCCTGAAACCCCCTTCTCCCCACCCAGGAATCTAAGTCCTTTGCTGTGGGGATTTTCAAGGGCCAGCTCACCACCGATCAGGTGTTCCCGTTCCCATCTGGTAAGGGCAGGGGTAGTCAGAGCTGGGTGGGGACAGGGAGGTTTCCTCTGATGGCCTTGCTTAACCGGCCTGTCTCTTCCCCTCACCCGCCACAGTGCTCAACGAGGAGCAGACACAGTTTCTCAAGGAGCTGGTGGGGCCCGTGTCCCGTTTCTTTGAGGTGAGGAATGACTGCACCTTGCTGCCTGATGGGGTGGGCAGAGATGTTAAGGAGCTTAAAAGGAGCCTAGATGTGGGATCCTGTGCTTTCTCCAGGAGGTGAACGATCCTGCTAAGAACGATGCTCTGGAGCTAGTGGAGGAGACCACTTTGCAGGGCCTCAAAGAGCTGGGGGCCTTTGGTCTGCAAGTGCCCAGTGAGCTGGGCGGTGTGGGCCTCTGCAACACTCAGGTGAGGGAAATCCCCTCATCACTTCCTGTATCCCATTCTACTCCAGCTTGGCCGATTCAGCAGGGCTAAAGTTTCTTCCAAACGTCTGCCCTGGAGGCCCGTGGGACATTGACTCTCCCTGCAACATACCCCCCACACACCCCTGCCACTAACAGGTAACAATCCATATGCAGTCCCCTAGGGCCATGGGCCTCACCCTGGTTCCCAAGTCCTTATAAACTCTTAAGTTGGGGACTGCTGGACAACACAGTAGGAAGTCTCCTTCCCACTAAGACAGGACAGACCAACATCCTCTCCTGCACCCTTTTTATAGTCCTGCTTCCTCTCTCCACTCACTCTTGGGGATGGCTCAAGTCAGATCCTGCCCTGTTGCCAACATTCTTGCTAAGGGCAGGCCCCCATTCAGCCAGTTATAGCCCCATATGTCTGCTTCCCTTCCAGTACGCCCGCCTGGTGGAGATCGTGGGCATGCATGACCTTGGAGTGGGCATAACCCTGGGTGCCCATCAAAGCATTGGTTTCAAAGGCATCCTGCTCTTTGGCACGAAGGCCCAGAAAGAAAAATACCTCCCCAAACTGGCATCTGGTGAGGCAACCCTAGGAGACTCAGGGATTAGAGCTGTCCTGGGCTTGGCACATATTAGGCCACCACCTACTTAGATCACTGCATAGCTGGACATGTCAGTTGGGGGAAGATTCTGGGGAGGCACCACAGTTTGCTGGTGGGGGGATGCAATGAAACCAGATATTGCCAGAGTAATTAGGGGGAACTGCCTTGGGGGATGGGGAAGAGGGCTGAGGGGACTTTGATGCCCATCTGGCCTCATGGTAAAGGAGCTTTCTCCCTAACAGGGGAGACTTTGGCTGCTTTCTGTCTAACCGAGCCCTCAAGTGGGTCAGATGCAGCCTCCATCCGAACCTCAGCTGTGCCCAGCCCCTGTGGGAAATATTATACCCTCAATGGAAGCAAGATTTGGATCAGGCAATGTTCCTCTCATTTCTCCCTTCACCTCCCCCTCTGCCCAATTCCAGGTCCCCCTGCTCCCCATCCTCCATGACCTTACTGCCCCCTCATTCTTCCACAGTAACGGGGGCCTGGCAGAAATCTTCACTGTCTTTGCCAAGACACCAATTACAGATGCAGCCACAGGGACCGTGAAGGAGAAGATTACAGCTTTTGTGGTGGAGAAGAGCTTTGGGGGTGTTACCCAGTGAGTGGGTTTGGGGAGGAAGTAGTAGAACCAAGGAGGGGGCACTCCTGGGCTCTAGGGCAGAGGGTTGTTACAGATCATCCTGGGATGTGTGGAAAAGTCAAAGCAGGTGGATGGCATGTTCCCTTTGGGACTAACATGTAGGAACTGATCTAAAGCTTTGGCTCCAGCAACCAAGTCCAACACAAAGTGGCAGGACATGGCCAGGACTCCTCAGCACTCAGGGCATGTGGGAAAGTTTTACCCTCTTAGTGTACCCTCTTACATTGTCGGAGTTGTAGTTCCTCCCTGGCTCATAGGGAATGAAGGGGCAGTTTTCCCCCCAGGGGCAACCTGTTCAGCACACTCTGCTTTCCCATCCCGCCCTGTCAGTGGGCCACCTGAGAAGAAGATGGGCATCAAGGCCTCAAACACAGCAGAGGTGTACTTTGATGGAGTACGGGTACCGGTGGAGAACGTGCTGGGAGAGGTGGGCAGTGGCTTCAAGGTTGCCATGCACATCCTCAACAACGGAAGGTTTGGCATGGCTGCGGCCCTTGCAGGCACCATGAGAGGCATCATTGCTAAAGCTGTGAGTACCCTGCCTGAATCTCTAGCTAGCCTGAAACTGAGTCAGTCTCCTTTCTATGTGTCCCTCTTGCCTTGCAGGCACTCCCTACACCAGAGACCCCTCCCCAACTGGCAGCTGCAGACCTGCTAGTTTAGGTCTCCATCCAGGGCAGGCCGAACTCTTGGTTGTGGCCAAAGCCCATCTCCAGCCCAAGCCCAGCCCCTCTCCTGGGGAGACTATAGAACCATAGTGAACCACAGTAGGACATGTGTGCCCTCTTCCAGGTGGATCATGCTGCTAACCGTGTCCAGTTCGGGGAAAAAATTCACAACTTTGGACTGATCCAGGAGAAGCTGGCCCAGATGGCCATGCTGCAGTATGTGACTGAGGTGAAGACCTCCCTGGAGCCCTGCAGCTTTCTTCCCAGTCGGGTCAGACTACAACCCCCAGCAGCACCTGGGGCAGTGGGTCTCCAGCTTTACACCAATGCCCTAGGGGATGCGGAGAGGCATAGTCAGCTCAGCTTCTGCAGAAGGGGGAGACCAATGTTGTTCTGCTGAGGTGCTTCCCAAAAGTACCAGAAGTTAAATCTACCTCCATCTCCACCCCTTTCAAGAAGTCAAATGCCTGGAAGCCCCTGATGAAATGACTCAGGGGACCAAATATTTACACGTGCCTGATCTGATCACAGAATTAGTAAGGTGAATGCAAGGGCCATGGAGAGCTAGGTCAGACCTGGTCTTGGAGATGTAGGTGATCAGGTTGAGTCTGACCCAGCCCTTTTCAATTTCCCTTCCCATGTCCCAACCATGCAACCTCAGTCTATGGCTTACATGGTGAGTGCCAACATGGACCAGGGATCCACGGACTTCCAGATAGAGGCCGCCATCAGCAAAATCTTTAGCTCGGTGAGGTCCTAGGCATGCTGGGAAGGAAAAGTCCAGTTTGGGAACTCAGCTCCAAAATCTCATCTGGTTCTTTGTCCCTAGGAGGCAGCCTGGAAGGTGACAGATGAATGCATCCAAATCATGGGGGGCATGGGCTTCATGAAGGTATGGGAAGGTCATTTGTACAGGGTAGTCTCCATCGGACTGGGTGGAGCAGGTAGGCACATCTCAGGGACTTGTGATCTCTCTTCCCGGTGGTAGGAGCCTGGGGTAGAGCGTGTGCTCCGCGATATTCGCATCTTCCGGATCTTTGAGGGGACAAATGACATTCTCCGGCTGTTTGTGGCTCTGCAGGGCTGTATGGTAAGAGGGAGGAAATTTGGCGGGAGGAGGTAGGGGAGGACAGTGAGTCTTGACTGTTGGGACCTCCTCTCCCACAGGACAAAGGGAAGGAACTCTCTGGGCTTGGCAATGCTCTAAAGAATCCTTTTGGGAATGCTGGCCTCCTGCTAGGAGAGGCAGGCAAGCAGCTGAGGCGGTAAGCTTAAGGCCAGGGCCCAGGGAGGACCAGGTGGTGCATGGCAACTAACTATTCTCCCCCTTCCTCTAAGGCGAACAGGGCTAGGCAGTGGCCTGAGTCTCAGTGGAATCGTCCACCAGGAGTTGAGTCGGAGTGGTGAGCTGGTAAGGAGTCAAGGGTGGATGAGGGGGAGCCTCCGTCCAAGGCTGCTGGGAATGGCCCCTCGGAGCACTGCGTACCTTCCCCATCTCTTCAGGCAGTGAAGGCTCTGGAGCAGTTTGCCACCGTGGTAGAGGCCAAGCTGATCAAACACAAGAAGGAGATTGTCAGTGAGTAAACTCTATCCCACTCCCACCCGGTCCCTGTTCTCCCTCACACTAATGCCCCCACCCCCGTCCATCTACCTGACAGATGAACAGTTTCTGCTGCAGCGTCTGGCAGATGGGGCCATCGACCTCTATGCCATGGTGGTGGTTCTCTCAAGGTGAGGAGGCAGTGTGTGAGGCCTGGGCCACAGCGACGCCTGGGCCACGGTCACAACCTAGATTTATTTTCTTCTGCTTCCCACCAGGGCCTCAAGATCCCTGAGTGAGGGCCACCCCACAGCCCAGCATGAGAAAATGCTCTGTGACAGCTGGTGTATTGAGGTGAGACTCAGGGCTACCAAGGGCAGGTGGAGGGCTTGAGGCACAGGCCTAAACGCCTCCTTCCCTCCCTCCCCAGGCTGCAGCCCGGATCCGGGAGAACATGGCTGCTCTGCAGTCTGACCCCCAGCAGCAGGAGCTCTTCCGTAACTTCAAAAGCATCTCCAACGCCTTGGTGGAGCGGGGTGGCATGGTCACCAGCAACCCCCTTGGCTTCTGAATACACCCAACCAGGGCCTAGCCTGGTTACGTGCCTTCTCAATCAAGCCAAAGCCCAGGCCCCTTTCCAGGGGGCCCTGGTTTGCCCTGGAGGAGCCTGGTGTTCCCAGGACTGTGCCTGCTCTCAGGAGCACTTACTGCCTTACAGATAGTAAAGTTTCTAACAAGTCACACTTTGTTGCTGTGTCTCACTACTTTCCCTCTGCTGCCTGCCTCCCTCCCAAAGAAAGGAGCCAGAGGCGTGGGGAATTTGCCTCTATTGCTTTATTTGGTGTTTTATACAAGTAACTAAAATAAATAGAGTAACAAAGGCAGCTACATGGCCTCCAAATGCCAAATACCCCAGCTTCCTTGCACTGCTGTCTAGAGTGCCCAACCCCTTTCCTCCTTCCAGGGTACCACTGACCACCCCCCACCCTGCACAGGGCAGAGCTGACTGGGTGACTAGAAGAGGAGGTCACATTCTGGGGCTGGAAGAAAGGGCCCAGGAAATGGGGATTCTTCATACAAAAGAGAAAATGTCTATTAAAAAAATAGTCCCAAAAAGTAAGAAAGTCTATTTTAACCCCATAAAAGCTTATAAAAAAAAAATAAAGCTAAAAATATTCAAAGGTCCCTTGTCTACCCCACTAATGGAAGCGGGAGGAACAGGCACTGCTGGTGAAAGTCACAGTGGCAACAACCTCACAGCAGGCAGCAGCAGACAGGCTGAGCCTGGGCACCATGAGGAGTAATGAGCACATGACTGATGAGCCAACCAGTCACAGGACAGGAGCACCAACACAGGACTGGACAGGCCAAGGATGGACAGCCAACATGGCCCCACAATGGGCTCTACATTACATCTACAAAGAACTCACTCGGGTTGCCCATGGCCATGTGGAA
The DNA here is from genome assembly GCF_000696425.1 of Galeopterus variegatus. Taxonomy (NCBI): domain Eukaryota; kingdom Metazoa; phylum Chordata; class Mammalia; order Dermoptera; family Cynocephalidae; genus Galeopterus; species Galeopterus variegatus. The sequence continues at coordinate 401,050 of NW_007727081.1, read as the reverse complement.
GCTTTGGCGGCTGGCTGTCAGTTCTGGGGGCACTGAGCCCAGGTCTCTGACTGGAGGGGCCCCTGGGGGCTGCACTGCTGGAGGGACAGGGGGTGGGGGTGGGGGCATCATGACCACCATCATGGGGTTATAGGGAAGGGCCATGCCAGGGGGTGGTCCATAGGGATGGAGTCCTGGATGGGCTCGGAGATTGGGAGCACCCCCTGTTGTGCCCCTGGATGGTGGAGGGCCCCCTTCGCCAATCCCACCAGGTTCCCCGCCCCGCCGAAGGCTGCCCCCTCGACTGGAGGGCTCAGACTCACTGCCACTGCCAGACTTGGACTCAGGGGCCCGCTCCTCAGGCCTCCCTGTACGCCCTGCCCCCCCATCGCTTCGTGTTGACCCACTGCTCCGGCTCCCTGTGTGAGGAGAGGGAATGAGACACCTGAGCCCAGGGTCCTTTGGCTTTCCCAGCCCCTGCTCCAGCCTCTCCTCCCTGGTTGCCCTGTGCTCTGCCCTCAGACCCCGGCTGTATCAGCATCTGGGGGTGACTTACCCTCACTGTGCTGGCTGCTGGCACTGCCCCCGCCGTAGGTATAGGATGAAAGCTCATGGTAGGGTGGGGGCTGGGGGCTGTAGGGATGTGGGGCTGGGTATTGGTAGGAGAAGGTAGGCAGCAGGGGCCAAGGGGTGGCCCCAGGCAGTGGAGCCAGGGTGTCCTGGTCTGAAGCCCCACTGGAGCCATCGTTGTCATTCAAGGACAGGTTGACTAGGTCTGGAAAGCAAGGAAAAAGAAGTTCCTTCAAAAGGCCATGACCTTAACATACTGAATGGAGAGGGACTGGAAACCATTTCCCCAGAACCACCCATGATGGGTGTTAGAATAGAGGGTTACAAGGAAATTCCCCACCTGCTACTGTTATCAGGGCAAGGGCACAGTCAGGGTTACCACTAGCCTATATGCTTTTGTGGGACTCAGGAAGAGGCACCCCTTCCCCTGGCTGACATAGCCCTAAACCCAGTACATGACTTGTCCAGCAGAACACAGGTGGATGTCAGCCCCAACCCCTCAGCCAGTGCTGGACCTGGTGCAGGACACATACTGCTCGACCACCCACAGAGGCTGTATTTGTGGGCCAGGTCTGGGGGTTGGAGAGGCAGGACAAGACAGGCAGAGCGACTCTCCCAGGGCCAGGACAGGGGAACTCACAGCTCTCACAGCCGCCACTGAGGTCTCCAAAGACATAATAGCACTGTTCAGAGAAGGTGATCTTGTTCACAGTGTGTCGGATCAAGCCTGCCTTTAGCAGCCCGCTGGCATACTTCCGGGCTTCCCGCCGCTCAGGAAAGCCCTCCACGTGATGGTAGAGCCAGTCAACCACGTCTGAGCCTGGGATGGCCCACAGTGGGAAAAGGCCTCAGGTTCTCCTCCCGAGTCCTGCCCTCGCCCGCCTGTGCCATTCCCACCTTTGGTCTCCTCTTCCTCCCCTTCCCATGCCACCAGCCCAGGGCCCAGCCATACCCAGAAAGGCATTAGGGATGGTGATCTTAAGCCACATGCGGTCCCGGACTTCCAGCCCAGACTCTGGAGCTGCCATGGCCTTGGTCACAGATGCCATGTCAGTATGGATGGAGAGACCACGGCTCTCACAGCCTGACAGGAGACAATGGGGAATCAGGGGTAGGGCCTACTCCCACGGGGGCGGCCGGTCAGACCACTGCCAAACAGCCTTCTGGCAGGGTGGGATGGAGTGGGCTGGCGGCTCACCATCAGGCAGAGAGGATCCAGATGTAATGGTGCTCATGGACGAGGAGCCTGGATAGGCTGGGAAGGTGCCAGTCAGCGCAGCAGAGTGTGACACCCAGGCAGCAGGGTCAATTGGCTGGATGGGCTCATCTGGAACAAAGAATGCCACTCGGTTGATCACTTCTACATCCCCGAAAGCTAGCCTTGTCCCTCCCTGACTCAGACTCCTGTTTTGCCTCTGCCTGGACCCCCCTCCACCCATTCCCTGCAGCCTAGAGCCCCAGGCCCAGCCCCAGCCTCCAGGACACGACCCCCTACCACTCCATCCCAGTTCTCTCAGCTTTAGGCCCCTCCCTGAGCATAACTTACTTCGGGGGAGGGTGAAATAGGCCTGGGGAGAGGGATCCCAGCACTTGGCCACAGTCAGCACAATGGGGCTGTGGGAAAGAGCAGGCCAGTCAAGGAGGGATGGGAAGAGGTCTGGGGCGAGGATGGACTGAGGGACAGAAAGAGAGAAAGAAGAAAAGAGTACATACACGGCTAGACCAGAGAAGGTGAGGGAGGAAGGCTCCACAGTGTGGATGACTCACTGACATGGATAACTTTTTTTTTTTTTCCCTTTTTTTTGTCTTTTTTACTGACCGGTAACGGGATCACAACCCTCGGTGTCGCGCCCGTACCGGGGACCGGCAACGGGATCGCAACCCTCGGTGTTGCGCCCGCACCGCAGCGGGAACTGGTCTCCACATGGGATCCGAACCCTCGGCGGGAGCGCCGCGACACTCCCAAGCAGCGCACTCTCCAGTGCGCCACCGGGCCGGCCCGACATGGATAACTTTTAAAAACACACGGCTGAGTGAAATGAGAGTGCACACTGCACTGGCCACTAACAAAAAGTTCAAAAACAGATAAAACTAAACCCTGTTGTTCAAGGATACATGCTCGGTGGGAAAACTATCAAGTGAAGCAAAGAATTTCTTTGTCATGGTTATGACCAAAAAGTCAGGGGAGTGATTACCCTGGGGTGGGGCGTGAGGAAGTTGTGGTGAGAAGGAACACTTGGGGGACAGGGATTTCTGGAGTACTGGCAATCTTCTACTTCACAATCTAGGTGGTGGTGACATGGGTTATTCATTAGAATTATTTACGTTCCGCGTTTTTGCTTTATTCATTTTGAATGTTATGCCTCATCACTTTTTAAAATTGCAAATAAAAGATGAAAGAGCAAAAACTAGAGAACTGAAGACCTGAAACCAGCTCAGAGGCTCACCCAGGCTTGTGCACAATGTCCCTCAGCACCCGCACAGCATCATCATTGCTCATGTTCTCAAAGTTCATGTCATTCACCTGGAAGTGAGGGGAAATGGGTCACAGGCTGGATGAGAGAGACTGAGAGCCCCTGCCCGAGGCGGCTCGGCAACCTCGCCCCAGCACACCTGCAAAAGCATGTCCCCTGGCTCGATGCGCCCGTCAGCTGCCACGGCACCACCCTTCATAATGGAACCAATGTAGATGCCTCCATCTCCCCGCTCATTGCTTTGGCCCACAATGGAGATGCCCAGGAAGTTGTACTTCTCTGTGGAGGGAGTCCATGTGAGGAGGGGAAGCCCAGCCATCTGACCCCCAGGAACGATGGAGAGCAGATCTTCTCCATTACCCCCAGCCTCAGGCTCCCTTCATACCCATGTTGAGTGTGACTGTGATGATGTTGAGAGACATTGTGGAATCCGTGACGCTGCTGAAGGATGAGGTCTGTGGTGGGAAAAGTGGAAGGAGGTGGACTGCCCTTCAACAACCCAGGGATAAGCCCTGGGGTTCTGTCTGTGACCCAGGACTGCCTAAACCAACGCCCATGCCCCCGACTTCTCCAAGCCTCAGCTGTCCCATGAGCATGCCTCACCCTCTCCAGGCGGGGTGGCCGCTGTTTCCTCCGCCGCCGGTGGCGCTTGAGGAGTCGGGAGGCGCTGCTCTGCTCTGTGGAGCTGCTGAACCTGTCAAGAGGTCGAGAAGGAGAGCACTTGTAGGCAAAAGTGGTCATGAGGCCAATAGAAAGGATAAGAGGACTGACTGGGAGGAGGGAAGAGATGGGCTAGAAGCCCTGGGGGAACGTTCGGAGCCCCACCTGCTCATGGCATCGTCTTCATCTGAGTCCCCCAGGCTGGTACTCTCCAGCTCACTGGTCATGAGAGTAGAGGAGCTCTCGTACCCAGCCAGGTGGCGCTCCAGCCTTGAGGGGCCACTGGGTCTGTGGCCCCCAGCTGTGTAGGAACAGGAAATTCAGGTGCCAGGCCTCCCTCAATGGTCAGGACCTGGCCCAACCCTCCCGGCCCCAAAGGCCTGCCCCTCACCACCATGCTCACTGCTATCTCTCCTGCGAGGCCGCTCCCGCCTCAGGGACACTACTGACTCGGTTTCTGTCTCAGGCTCCAGATTTTCATGGCTGCTGGACACATTAGGGCTAGATGGGCAGAGATGGTTTCCAACCCACATCAGAACAGGGCTTGAAATCCTCAGTCTCCCCTCCCAAGGGGCTTCAATTCCCTCCTGTCCTCCCTCCCCTGGACTCAAGAATCCCAAGGACTCACTGGAAGGAGGGAGGCCTTGAGTCCCCAATGCCACTGGTCCTCTCCGGTGGCAAAGGGGGTAATGGTGGGGGTGGAGGTGCCAGTTCCGTCCGAGGCTCATGGGCTGGGGGAGCCACCTCAGGCTGGGGGTTATCTGATGACACTAGCTAGAAGAGTGCAAAGGATAAAAAGTGAATGAACTGGGAGCTTTGGTATAAGAGATGGGAGTAAGGGAAAGGATTAGAAAAGAGACAAAGTCTGAGAAAGGCTGGAGAAGAACCGTAAAGAGCAGGGCAAGTTTAGAAGCTCCAGAAGGAGAAAGATAAGGGGCTCCCCTTGCCCTCCAAACAGGGAGGGAGGTAATGAGCCAGGGCCTCCAATGACTGGGTGGGTGGAAGGCTAAATAAACAGACTGAGGCGTGGAGGAGCCTGGCAATGCAGAGGGACCTGTGCCCTCAAAGTCATGGCCACTTAGGGCCAACCGTGTGGCTCACTTGGGAGAGTGCAGTGCTGGGAGCGCAGCGGCACTGAGAGCACTGAGGCCACGGGTTCGGATCCTATATAGGGATGGCTGGTGTGCTCACTGGCTGAGCGCGGTGCGGGCGACACCAAGCCAAGGGTTCCGGTCCCCTTGCCGGTCACAAAAAAAAAAAAAAAAGTCAGGGCCACTTACCCAGGATACCACCCTTCCATTGAAGCAGGGGAGGCGGGCATTGTCATCTGAAATTTCTTCCTTCACCACCCTACCGACAGACAGGACAGATAGAGGTCAGTGAGGCTGGACTAGCCACCCCCACCATCCCCATCCCAAGTTTCTCCTGATCTTCATCCAGCTCAAGGATGCTGACTTTCTCCTGCCCTGTCCAAGTCCTCTTCTCTTACGGTGAAACAATTTGCTCTTCCATCTAGAAAGTCTCCAAACTTAATTCCCTTTCCTTATTTCTCCTTCTCTCCCCAGCTCATCCTCAGAGGCATAATGCTGCTCCAAAGACTTTGTAGAGTCTGATTCAAACCTCTCAGTCCAATTTCAAAGGCCATATTCTACAGTTACCCAGCTGCCAAAAATATCCATCTAACTTAGGAGACTTGCTGGCACCCTCCCCCAATCCCATCCCTGTACCTTATACCACCCTCCCAAAGAAGGCTCTGGTCCTTATCTAAGTCTCTATCTATTCTTACACTTTCCTTTAGTTTTAATTCTTAGTTCTAATTCACTTCCAGAACTGTCCAAATGTGTTTTCTTTGCCTGGGTAAAAACACCCATTAGATCAAAGAATGGTACCTCCTCATTAGGCTGAGAGCTCCCAAGGAGGGGGGAAGCCTGGCTTTCCATTGCCCCGTGTCTCACCTGGCACCAAACTCTGCACCAAGCAATCTGCTTGGCCTGACAGATCCCAAATCCCAGCCTTAGGGATCACCTCTCCCATGGGTTCCTTGGGCTGACTGGACTTGCCCCTTCTACTCAACCACATCAAATCATTAATATCTGTTCTGTCCAATACCCTGTCCTGGACACACAGCACAGTACCTGACACTTGACAGGCATTTTAACAAATATCTGCTGACTAAATGCATAAACACACAAACCACAAGACTCTGCTCTCGTTCCTTCTCTCTCTCTCCTCCTCTCTCTCTCTCTCTCTCTCACACACAGCCATACCCCCAAATTAGGACATCCTGTCTGATTAACCCTTTAGCCTACTATGGTTCTGGGAACCTGGATATATGCCAACTTTATCCATTTGCTATCAATGTAACAACACAACCCAGTCACTACCAATCTATCTCAACATAATGTACTACTCTTCCCAACATAACACAACCTCAGCATAGCTCAACCTACTCCAAGTTATTAAGACAAGTTATTCTGTATCACATACCTTGTTATTGATTAGTTAGCCTCAATACTAATAATGACAATTACCACTCAGCAATAATTTACCATATACGGTGCACCTGAACTAATAAGCATTTTACTCCGTGATTATCTTCATGTCACAGATGAGAAGATAAGGCACAAGAGTTAAATTGCCCAAGATTACACTGCTGACAAATAGAAGAACCTTGATTTAAACCAAACAAAACTCCCAAGACAGCATCTCTCTCCCAATGTTGAACAATGTTTCTAGGTAGAGTCCAGTTTGTTCAGATCTCCAAGAATCCAGGCTATCCCAACCTAATCCAGCCTGCCTTCAAAAAAGCTGAAGTTGAGGACCCAGGGTTCAATACTAAAAACTATAAACACAAAAAGGTTTATTCTACATTACCTACAGGCCCAGGATAGCCCAGAGTGTCCCAAATTACCCCTAGCCCAATCTATTCTAGCACAGCCTACAATGGCCCCACATGCAGCTGTCTGTACCAACACAGACTAGAATATCCCAATAAAGCTGTCTGTACCGGCATAGACCCCTGAATTGAGTACCCCAATAAATATCTGGCCCCAAGAGAAACTAGTATCAAACAATACAACCCAGTAGAGTCCAGAATGGACCAAGTTTCTCCAGGGAAATGAACTTCACCGCAGCACAGAACATCCCAACACAGCACTCTTCACATTAGTACAGACTAGAAAGTCCCAAAACAATAGTTTACCCTAGTATAAGCCAGAATGTCCCAAGTTTCCATGTATAGCCCAATCTATATCAGGAGATTCCAGAATATCCCTACATATCCTGTGCGTTACAGGACTGCTCAGAACATACTAAACTACCAGAAGATAGATCTACCAGAATACAGTCCAGAATATCCCAAAATAAACCAGTGTGCCCCCCTCTATTCCAGCATAGCCTAATCTTCCCTGACGTGCTCTGGTATGCCCAGTCTGTCCTCCTACAGCTCGTGTGCCTCAATCTGTCCAAGCATAAGCTTGTCCGTCCAGGGACAGCCAGTCTACCTCAACATAGTACAGTCTGCTCCACTGTAGGCCAGAAAATCCCAGTGTGGCCCAGGATAGATCTACTCCGCTTAATAACGCCCAATCTACTCTAGCATAATCTAGGCCTCGCGCTCACCCGAAATCCTGATCCATAGACTTGAAAAAGTACTTAGCGCCTGCGGGCCGCTGCAGAACGCTCTTGAAATCGCCGAGGGTGATGCGCTCGGCGGGGACGGGGATCTTCACCAGGTAAGGAGTCTCCTCTTCATCCAGGTGGTAAATCACCTTCGTCTCCCCGACACCACCGCCCCCGGTGCTGCTGCCCGCCATGGTCTCGCCCGCGCGCTCGCGGGCTCCACCGCCCACCTAACAGGGCTAATCGCCTCCCCCCACCCCGCGCCTGCGCACACCCGCACACAGACGCGCGAGCTCCGATAGGGCCAGCCCAGTGCGGGAGAGGTGCAAAGGGACGAAGGCGGGAGTCAGAGGGTGGTGGCGGGGGGGACGGGCGGTGGAGCGCGACCCAAAGGCGAGGACTAGGCCGCCGCCAGCGCCGCGCGCCACCGCCGACGACGTCTGGAGCGCTCTCCGGATCCCCGCCCACCTCTCCCCATGTCACGTGACCTATGCCAGACCGCCCCCGCGCTCCACACAACGTCCCATCACGTGATCCCTACTCACGTGATAAATGTTCCGCCCAACCCCCACCACGTGATTAGACTTTGGCAACGGTCTCCCAACCCTAAATAGTCCCGCCCCCAAATGTGTCCCCACCCGCGTCCTCCAGGCATCCTGGCTAAGCTGGCCTCTCCCCTCAGGAAGCAGGCGACTGACTCCCACCCCGCTTCACTCCAGCCAGGTGGGGAGCGCGAAGCAACTCAGGCCCGCGAGAGTGCGCATGCAGGGAGTGAGGGTGGAGACTGTGGAGGTCCTAGTGTGGGATGGGGCGGGGCAAAGCCAATTGAGGTAACAGAGTTGGTTGGCATCCTGGGGTCAGAAAGGCCAGGTCATCTTCGGATTGGACTTGGAAAGGTGGGTTTCAGCCCCATCTCCGGTCAATGTTCTGATAGCTTTTCCAAAGCCTCCCTCAGAAGCACGACAGTCAGTGAGGGCTATGAACACAAAAGAGCCCACTCTGCTTTATTTACAACACGCAGGCTGTCTGTACAAACAGCTGGCCAATATTATTAAAAACAAAAGACGTGAGTGAGAATCGTCACCTTTCTGCTTTCCTTCCTCACTCAGCTAGGCTCTGGTACTCCACCTTTGAGCTGCCATGCCCAAAAGGGGAAGTCCAAAATTAAAAATACAACCGGTGTAGAAGAAAATAAACAGGGAGTGAAATAGAAGAAAAGATGGGGGGTGGGGGGAGTGCTATATTTACACTAGAGTTTTATAGACAACTGTCCCGTTCCATCCCAATTCCAACCCTGGCCCAGAAAGTGAGGAGTGGCAAGTCCAAGGGATAGATTGTGTGTCTAAGGACCCAGACATCCTCCCACTCCCAACTGTAAGGGGTCCAATTTCAAGTCCAGAGAGTGGGGAGGAAGGATAGGATAGGAACGTGAGACACTCAATTCCAAACAAGTCTCCCTTGCGAATTCCTGCCTTGCAGTAGAGACAGTATCCAAGCTCCAGAGGATAGGCTAAGGGCCCTGAGACTCAGTTCCCAAGTCATGTTGTCATTTGGAAGTTCCAGCCTAGAGTTGGTGATGTCAGGGCTCTCCAGATTTGGGAGGCCCCCCTAACCGCCGGGCCTCTGGCCGCAGTTCCTTGCATTTCTGGCAATAAAAGATGTCAGGGACATTGGTCTTCTTAATCTTAGCACAGGAGAGGTGGATCCACGTCCCACACAAGCTGCACTCAATCATGGGCCGCCCTGCAAAGGGCTTTCGACAGTAACACGTGATCAGATCCCATGAGTCATCACCTGGGGAAAAGAAGGTTTGTTTGGTGTTCTGCCTGAGCTCTTAGATCCACAACACCCCCAAACCCATCATCCCAGCTGCCCCTGGGCAGTCCCAAACCTCTCACCTGATTCTACCATTATGTCCTCATCCATGACCCGCGTCTCGCCTTCACTGGAGCTGGCATCTCCATCCTGGCTTGTTTCAGTGCTTCCCACCTCCTTACTTTCACCGTCAGTGGGAGGGACTCCTTCAGGGTGCACCAAGGCAGGAGGCCTAGGAGCCTCAGGGGGTGTTGGGAGAACAGGGGCTGGGACTTCACCCCCTACCACTGCTGCCATGTCTTCCTCCTCCTCTTCTTCCTCTTCCTCCTCCTCCTCTTCAGAGTCTGTGTCACTGGGGGGTGCCCGGGGAGGACCAGGGGGTGGGAGTCTATCCCCCCGCTCTGCCTTTTTCAACTTCCGCTTCTTGCTCTTCTTGATTCGAGACCTCTTTTCCCCATCCCCAGGAGCTGGCCGAGGCCGCCGAAGCACCCCAAAGCCAGCTCCACCTCCTGGTCCCAATTTTCGGTTCTTTCGGTCCTTCTTTCGAGGAGGTTGGGAGAGGTCACCCTGGGAAAGGGTCATGGGAGTGAGAGCAGCAGGAGGCCGGGAGGTATGTGTCAGGGATGCGGGGGACAGTGGAGACGCCATTTTGGGCCCATCCAGATCAAAAAGAGAGTCCTTGAGTTTCATCTTCTCAAGCAAGGTAGCACTGTCAGGGGCCTGCAGACGAGAGAAAGTGGACCTTGGGGGTCCTGGCTGGGTAGGAGCTGCCTGAGCCGCCCTTCTCTTGGATGACTTCGCTTTCTTAACAAACGTCTGAATGGTTCGAAGATCTGAGGGAGCTGAGTCCCAGCCATCACTGTCTGCAGCACTCTCACCTCTCAATGGAGAGCTGGAGCCAGAAGCTGGCCAGTCGTTTTCCTTAAAAGGGGGAAAAGGCCAGGGTCAGCAAGAGCTGAGTGTCATCTCAGCCCCTCTACAAATCCAGCCTGAAACCCAGGAACTTAGATCTACTCCCAAATATCCTACCCCAACCACCAAATTTCACACTATACTCAGAAAACTTATCCCCACTTCAATTCCCATCAGAATCTCCTCTTGACTACTTACTTCCATGTTATCTTTGTCTTCAGGTTTTAGCCATTTCCCCACTGCCTCCTGCCTAGGGCCTTTGGAACACTGTATTGCCCAGACCAGAGACATTTTTTTTAGCTGTTTCTGTACAGCCTTTTTTGTTCCCATTTTCAGTTCCCTAAAACTTATCCAAGAACACCTTCCATTAACAGAACCCTAAAACCATTCCAAAACCTTGAACCATGCCTCCAAATCCTCTCTCTCACTCACTGCTGCTTAAATCAGCCATCTCTATTAAGCCCCCTTCCACACCCGTTTCCCACCCCAGCCAAAAGGGTTTTCAATTTTCCTAGTTTTACATCATTTGATTTCTGGTAGGCTCCTCTTATGAAATAATACAGTCCCATTTGCACAACAGTCCTGGGATACCAGCCTCAAGTCACTTGTTCCCCTGTCCCTACCTCTTTGCTGGGCGGGATGTAACCAGCATACGCCAAGACAAAACTGCAGAATTTGTTGAAATCCTCAATTGTTCTCCGCCGTTTTTCTGGTGGCTGAAAGGAAGGAAATGGATCACATGAAGCCAGACGAGTTTAAGGGCATTCCCAAAGCCACAGTCCCTAAAGTGCGGAATTTAGAAAAGTGGGGGGTGGGAGGTCGTTGTTAGGCAGTGATATTAGGCTGCAAAGGTAAGGGAAACCTCACCTGAGTCTCTGGCTTAAGAGTTGGAGGTGGATCTGTAGAGGCAATGAAAGCTGAGTCAAGGCACTAAGAAACCGTCTGTGTAAAACCTCACCTCTAAAAACCCTGGAGGACCCAAGCGAATCCCCTCCTGGGCCAGGTCCCTCGGCCAGGCCAGCAGGCCCCCAGCTGTGCTGGACCCACCTCTGCTCCCCCTTCCGCCCCACGAGGGGCGGAGCCTGGGCGCGGCACCCTCTCCAGCCTCGTTATACCGCTCCCCCTCCCCCCAACCGGAGGCCAGGCGCCCCGCCCCCCCTCACGGTTTGTCTAGGTCTACTCGGCTCTCTCAGCGCCCCACCCCGCCGTACCGCTCCCGGGGCCGAGCCCGGGCCGCCGCCCGCCTCCGGCCTTCACACGCGCCCAAAGCCCCGAGTTCCTACCCGGCCGCTCTCTACCTCCCCAGGCCCTCCAAGAGCGCACACACGCCGCCTGCCGGCACCCAGGGTCCAGGATGACCACGATGAACCGCTCCCCGCCCTCCGGCCCCTTCTACTCGAACACGAGGCCCGGCGCGCCCCTCAGCCCCGCCGCAAACACACACAGGCACACACGTCCGACGCTACTTGGTGTCCGGGACAGATCAGAGCTCTAGCCCGGACGCGGCCCCACCTGCCCCTCCATACCGCGCTCCCCACAATTTCGCCGTCCCTCCGCCCCCATCCGGGGCTTTGGCCCCTCCCCGTCTCGAGCTCCTCGGGCTCCCTGCCGGGCCCCCGGGCCCTGTTCCGAGCTCTCTCCGGCCGCCGCCCCCCCCCGCCCCCGTACTCACCATCAAGTCATTAGGCTCCGGACCCCTAAACTCTAGCCCCTTCCCCCAACCAGCTACTCT